>NW_026536219.1:0-160282 GCF_028551555.1 Melozone crissalis
AAAACAGTACCTGACCACTCTCCTGCCTTTTCTATTCACATGAACATTCGATTGCAAGCTGTTTTGGACAACTTTCTTTCTCTTCTTGCAAAACACTCGGCAGACCTCCGTGCAGCCTCTAGAACACGATGGGAGATGTTTTCTGTGCTGGCACAGTTTCTCCTTGCCAGACAGAGTGGAAAAGCTTTTTGCTAAGATGTAGACGAGAAGAGAGGCTAAAGAAGCACGTATGGTGCTTCTCAGAGCTAAGCACAGCTCCCGGACCTCTTTCGGCAGCAGGCGCACACCGCAGAGCACTGTGAGCGGCAGAATCGTCTTTGCGCGAAGAAGCAGCTTCTTCGTCTCCGGGAGCCGGAGAGAGCGGCAGCATCGCAAAGGTGATGAAACAAGCTGTACAACACTGCGATTGTGTGCGCAGCTTGCCAACTGAGAGAAAACAGTACCTGACCACTCTCCTGCCTTTTCTATTCACATGAACATTCGATTGCAAGCTGTTTTGGACAACTTTCTTTCTCTTCTTGCAAAACACTCGGCAGACCTGCGTGCAGCCTCTAGAACACGATGGGAGATGTTTTTTGTGCTGGCACAGTTTCTCCTTGCCAGACAGAGTGGAAAAGCTTTTTGCTAAGATGTAGACGAGAAGAGAGGCTAAAGACGAAGGTACGGTGCTCTGCAGAGCTGAGCACCGCTCCCGGGCCTCTTTCGGCAGAAGGCGCACACAGCAGAGCACTGTGAGCGGCAGAATCGTCTTTGCGCGAAGAAGCAGCTTCTTCGTCTCCGGGAGCCGGAGAGAGCGGCAACTTCGCAAAGGTGATGAAACAAGCTGTACAACACTGCGATTGTGTGCGCAGCTTGCCAACTGAGAGAAAACAGTACCTGACCACTCTCCTGCCTTTTCTATTCACATGAACATTCGATTGCAAGCTGTTTTGGACAACTTTCTTTCTCTTCTTGCAAAACACTCGGCAGACCTCCGTGCAGCCTCTAGAACACGATGGGAGATGTTTTTTGTGCTGGCACAGTTTCTCCTTGCCAGACAGAGTGGAAAAGCTTTTTGCTAAGATGTAGACGAGAAGAGAGGCTAAAGACGAAGGTACGGTGCTCTGCAGAGCTAAGCACCGCTCCCGGACGTCTTTCAGCAGAAGGCGCACACCGCAGAGCACTGTGAGCGGCAGAATCGTCTTTGCGCGAAGAAGCAGCTTCTTTGTCTCCGGGAGCCGGAGAGAGCGGCAACTTCGCAAAGGTGATGAAACAAGCTGTACAACACTGCGATTGTGTGCGCAGCTTGCCAACTGAGAGAAAACAGTACCTGACCACTCTCCTGCCTTTTCTATTCACATGAACATTCGATTGCAAGCTGTTTTGGACAACTTTCTTTCTCTTCTTGCAAAACACTTGGCAGACATCCGTGCAGCCTCTAGAACACGATGGGAGATGTTTTCTGTGCTGGCAAAGTTTCTCCTTGCCAGAGAGAGTGGAAAAGCTTTTTGCTAAGATGTAGACGAGAAGAGAGGCTAAAGAAGCACGTATGGTGGTTCTCAGAGCTAAGCACAGCTCCCGGGGCTCTTTCGGCAGAAGGCGCACACCGCAGAGCACTGTGAGCGGCAGAATCGTCTTTGCGCGAAGAAGCAGCTTCTTCGTCTCCGGGAGCCGGAGAGAGCGGCAACTTCGCAAAGGTGATGAAACAAGCTGTACAAGACTGCGATTGTGTGCGCAGCTTGCCAACTGAGAGAAAACAGTACCTGACCACTCTCCTGCCTTTTCTATTCACATGAACATTCGATTGCAAGCTGTTTTGGACAACTTTCTTTCTCTTCTTGCAAAACACTCGGCAGACCTCCGTGCAGCCTCTAGAACACGATGGGAGATGTTTTCTGTGCTGGCACAGTTTCTCCTTGCCAGACAGAGTGGAAAAGCTTTTTGCTAAGATGTAGACGAGAAGAGAGGCTAAAGACGAAGGTACGGTGCTCTGCAGAGCTAAGCACCGCTCCCGGGCGTCTTTCGGCAGGAGGCGCACACCGCAGAGCACTGTGAGCGGCAGAATCGTCTTTGCGCGAAGAAGCAGCTTCTTCGTCTCCGGGAGCCGGAGAGAGCGGCAACTTGGCAAAGGTGATGAAACAAGCTGTACAACACTGCGATTGTGTGCGCAGCTTGCCAACTGAGAGAAAACAGTACCTGACCACTCTCCTGCCTTTTCTATTCACATGAACATTCGATTGCAAGCTGTTTTGGACAACTTTCTTTCTCTTCTTGCAAAACACTCGGCAGACCTCCGTGCAGCCTCTAGAACACGATGGGAGATGTTTTCTGTGTTGGCACAGTTTCTCCTTGCCAGACAGAGTGGAAAAGCTTTTTGCTAAGATGTAGACGAGAAGAGAGGCTAAAGACGAAGGTACGGTGCTCTGCAGAGCTAAGCACCGCTCCCGTGCGTCTTTCGGCAGGAGGCGCACACCGCAGAGCACTGTGAGCGGCAGAATCGTCTTTGCGCGGAGAAGCAGCTTCTTCGTCTCCGGGAGCCGGAGAGAGCGGCAACTTGGCAAAGGTGATGAAACAAGCTGTACAACACTGCGATTGTGTGCGCAGCTTGCCAACTGAGAGAAAACAGTACCTGACCACTCTCCTGCCTTTTCTATTCACATGAACATTCGATTGCAAGCTGTTTTGGACAACTTTCTTTCTCTTCTTGCAAAACACTCGGCAGACCTCCGTGCAGCCTCTAGAACACGATGGGAGATGTTTTCTGTGCTGGCACAGTTTCTCCTTGCCAGACAGAGTGGAAAAGCTTTTTGCTAAGATGTAGACAAGAAGAGAGGCTAAAGAAGCAGGTATGGTGCTTCTCAGAGCTAAGCACCGCTCCCGGACCTCTTTCGGCAGAAGGCGCACACCGCAGAGCACTGTGAGCGGCAGAATCGTCTTTGCGCGAAGAAGCAGCTTCTTCGTCTCCGGGAGCCGGAGCGAGCGGCAACTTGGCAAAGGTGATGAAACAAGCTGTACAACACTGCGATTGTGTGCGCAGCTTGCCAAGTGAGAGAAAACAGTACCTGACCACTCTCCTGCCTTTTCTATTCACATGAACATTCGATTGCAAGCTGTTTTGGACAACTTTCTTTCTCTTCTTGCAAAACACTCGGCAGACCTCCGTGCAGCTTCTAGAACACGATGGGAGATGTTTTCTGTGCTGGCACAGTTTCTCCTTGCCAGACAGAGTGGAAAAGCTTTTTGCTAAGATGTAGACGAGAAGAGAGGCTAAAGACGAAGGTACGGTGCTCTGCAGAGCTAAGCACCGCTCCCGAGCGTCTTTCGGCAGAAGGCGCACACCGCAGAGCACTGTGAGCGGCAGAATCGTCTTTGCGCGAAGAAGCAGCTTCTTTGTCTCCGGGAGCCGGAGAGAGCGGCAACTTGGCAAAGGTGATGAAACAAGCTGTACAACACTGCGATTGTGTGCGCAGCTTGCCAACTGAGAGAAAACAGTACCTGACCACTCTCCTGCCTTTTGTAATCACATGAACATTCGATTGCAAGCTGTTTTGGACAACTTTCTTTCTCTTCTTGCAAAACACTCGGCAGACCTCCGTGCAGCCTCTAGAACACGATGGGAGATGTTTTCTGTGCTGGCACAGTTTCTCCTTGCCAGACAGAGTGGAAAAGCTTTTTGCTAACATGTAGACGAGAAGAGAGGCTAAAGACGAAGGTACGGTGCTCTGCAGAGCTAAGCACCGCTCCCGAGCGTCTTTCGGCAGAAGGCGCACACCGCAGAGCACTGTGAGCGGCAGAATCGTCTTTGCGCGAAGAAGCAGCTTCTTCGTCTCCGGGAGCCGGAGAGAGCGGCAACTTGGCAAAGGTGATGAAACAAGCTGTACAACACTGCGATTGTGTGCGCAGCTTGCCAACTGAGAGAAAACAGTACCTGACCACTCTCCTGCCTTTTCTATTCACATGAACATTCGATTGCAAGCTGTTTTGGACAACTTTCTTTCTCTTCTTGCAAAACACTCGGCAGACCTGCGTGCAGCCTCTAGAACACGATGGGAGATGTTTTTTGTGCTGGCAAAGTTTCTCCTTAGCAGACAGAGTGGAAAAGCTTTTTGCTAAGATGTAGACGAGAAGAGAGGCTAAAGACGAAGGTACGGTGCTCTGCAGAGCTAAGCACCGCTCCCGGGCGTCTTTCTGCAGCAGGCGCACACCGCAGAGCACTGTGAGCGGCAGAATCGTCTTTGCGTGAAGAAGCAGCTTCTTCGTCTCCGGGAGCCGGAGAGAGCGGCAACTTCGCAAAGGTGATGAAACAAGCTGTACAACACTGCGATTGTGTGCGCAGCTTGCCAACTGAGAGCAAACAGTACCTGACCACTCTCCTGCCTTTTCTATTCACATGAACATTGGATTGCAAGCTGTTTTGGACAACTTTCTTTCTCTTCTTGCAAAACACTCGGCAGACCTCCGTGCAGCCTCTAGAACACGATGGGAGATGTTTTCTGTGCTGGCACAGTTTCTCCTTGCCAGAAAGAGTGGAAAAGCTTTTTGCTAAGATGTAGACGAGAAGAGAGGCTAAGGAAGCACGTATGGTGCTTCTCAGAGCTAAGCACAGCTCCCGGGGCTCTTTCGGCAGAAGGCGCACACCGCAGAGCACTGTGAGCGGCAGAATCGTCTTTGCGCGAAGAAGCAGCTTCTTCGTCTCCGGGAGCCGGAGAGAGCGGCAACTTCGCAAAGGTGATGAAACAAGCTGTACAACACTGCGATTGTGTGCGCAGCTTGCCAACTGAGAGCAAACAGTACCTGATCACTCTCCTGCCTTTTCTATTCACATGAACATTCGATTGCAAGCTGTTTTGGACAACTTTCTTTCTCTTCTTGCAAAACACTCGGCAGACCTCCGTGCAGCCTCTAGAACACGATGGGAGATGTTTTTTGTGCTGGCACAGTTTCTCCTTGCCAGACAGAGTGGAAAAGCTTTTTGCTAAGATGTAGACGAGAAGAGAGGCTAAAGACGAAGGTACGGTGCTCTGCAGAGCTAAGCACCGCTCCCGGAGCTCTTTCGGCAGAAGGCGCACACCGCAGAGCACTGTGAGCGGCAGAATCGTCTTTGCGCGAAGAAGCAGCTTCTTCGTCTCCGGGAGCCGGAGAGAGCGGCAACTTCGCAAAGGTGATGAAACAAGCTGTACAACACTGCGATTGTGTGCGCAGCTTGCCAACTGAGAGAAAACAGTACCTGACCACTCTCCTGCCTTTTCTATTCACATGAACATTCGATTGCAAGCTGTTTTGGACAACTTTCTTTCTCTTCTTGCAAAACACTCGGCAGACCTCCGTGCAGCCTCTAGAACACGATGGGAGATGTTTTCTGTGCTGGCACAGTTTCTCCTTGCCAGACAGAGTGGAAAAGCTTTTTGCTAAGATGTAGACGAGAAGAGAGGCTAAAGAAGCACGTATGGTGCTTCTCAGAGCTAAGCACAGCTCCCGGACCTCTTTCGGCAGCAGGCGCACACCGCAGAGCACTGTGAGCGGCAGAATCGTCTTTGCGCGAAGAAGCAGCTTCTTCGTCTCCGGGAGCCGGAGAGAGCGGCAGCATCGCAAAGGTGATGAAACAAGCTGTACAACACTGCGATTGTGTGCGCAGCTTGCCAACTGAGAGAAAACAGTACCTGACCACTCTCCTGCCTTTTCTATTCACATGAACATTCGATTGCAAGCTGTTTTGGACAACTTTCTTTCTCTTCTTGCAAAACACTCGGCAGACCTGCGTGCAGCCTCTAGAACACGATGGGAGATGTTTTTTGTGCTGGCACAGTTTCTCCTTGCCAGACAGAGTGGAAAAGCTTTTTGCTAAGATGTAGACGAGAAGAGAGGCTAAAGACGAAGGTACGGTGCTCTGCAGAGCTGAGCACCGCTCCCGGGCCTCTTTCGGCAGAAGGCGCACACAGCAGAGCACTGTGAGCGGCAGAATCGTCTTTGCGCGAAGAAGCAGCTTCTTCGTCTCCGGGAGCCGGAGAGAGCGGCAACTTCGCAAAGGTGATGAAACAAGCTGTACAACACTGCGATTGTGTGCGCAGCTTGCCAACTGAGAGAAAACAGTACCTGACCACTCTCCTGCCTTTTCTATTCACATGAACATTCGATTGCAAGCTGTTTTGGACAACTTTCTTTCTCTTCTTGCAAAACACTCGGCAGACCTCCGTGCAGCCTCTAGAACACGATGGGAGATGTTTTTTGTGCTGGCACAGTTTCTCCTTGCCAGACAGAGTGGAAAAGCTTTTTGCTAAGATGTAGACGAGAAGAGAGGCTAAAGACGAAGGTACGGTGCTCTGCAGAGCTAAGCACCGCTCCCGGACGTCTTTCAGCAGAAGGCGCACACCGCAGAGCACTGTGAGCGGCAGAATCGTCTTTGCGCGAAGAAGCAGCTTCTTTGTCTCCGGGAGCCGGAGAGAGCGGCAACTTCGCAAAGGTGATGAAACAAGCTGTACAACACTGCGATTGTGTGCGCAGCTTGCCAACTGAGAGAAAACAGTACCTGACCACTCTCCTGCCTTTTCTATTCACATGAACATTCGATTGCAAGCTGTTTTGGACAACTTTCTTTCTCTTCTTGCAAAACACTTGGCAGACATCCGTGCAGCCTCTAGAACACGATGGGAGATGTTTTCTGTGCTGGCAAAGTTTCTCCTTGCCAGAGAGAGTGGAAAAGCTTTTTGCTAAGATGTAGACGAGAAGAGAGGCTAAAGAAGCACGTATGGTGGTTCTCAGAGCTAAGCACAGCTCCCGGGGCTCTTTCGGCAGAAGGCGCACACCGCAGAGCACTGTGAGCGGCAGAATCGTCTTTGCGCGAAGAAGCAGCTTCTTCGTCTCCGGGAGCCGGAGAGAGCGGCAACTTCGCAAAGGTGATGAAACAAGCTGTACAAGACTGCGATTGTGTGCGCAGCTTGCCAACTGAGAGAAAACAGTACCTGACCACTCTCCTGCCTTTTCTATTCACATGAACATTCGATTGCAAGCTGTTTTGGACAACTTTCTTTCTCTTCTTGCAAAACACTCGGCAGACCTCCGTGCAGCCTCTAGAACACGATGGGAGATGTTTTCTGTGCTGGCACAGTTTCTCCTTGCCAGACAGAGTGGAAAAGCTTTTTGCTAAGATGTAGACGAGAAGAGAGGCTAAAGACGAAGGTACGGTGCTCTGCAGAGCTAAGCACCGCTCCCGGGCGTCTTTCGGCAGGAGGCGCACACCGCAGAGCACTGTGAGCGGCAGAATCGTCTTTGCGCGAAGAAGCAGCTTCTTCGTCTCCGGGAGCCGGAGAGAGCGGCAACTTGGCAAAGGTGATGAAACAAGCTGTACAACACTGCGATTGTGTGCGCAGCTTGCCAACTGAGAGAAAACAGTACCTGACCACTCTCCTGCCTTTTCTATTCACATGAACATTCGATTGCAAGCTGTTTTGGACAACTTTCTTTCTCTTCTTGCAAAACACTCGGCAGACCTCCGTGCAGCCTCTAGAACACGATGGGAGATGTTTTCTGTGTTGGCACAGTTTCTCCTTGCCAGACAGAGTGGAAAAGCTTTTTGCTAAGATGTAGACGAGAAGAGAGGCTAAAGACGAAGGTACGGTGCTCTGCAGAGCTAAGCACCGCACCCGGACTTCTTTCGGCAGAAGGCGCACACCGCAGAGCACTGTGAGCGGCAGAATCGTCTTTGGGCGAAGAAGCAGCTTCTTCGTCTCCGGGAGCCGGAGAGAGCGGCAACTTCGCAAAGGTGATGAAACAAGCTGTACAACACTGCGATTGTGTGCGCAGCTTGCCAAGTGAGAGAAAACAGTACCTGACCACTCTCCTGCCTTTTCTATTCACATGAACATTCGATTGCAAGCTGTTTTGGACAACTTTCTTTCTCTTCTTGCAAAACACTCGGCAGACCTCCGTGCAGCCTCTAGAACACGATGGGAGATGTTTTCTGTGCTGGCACAGTTTCTCCTTGCCAGACAGAGTGGAAAAGCTTTTTGCTAAGATGTAGACGAGAAGAGAGGCTAAAGACGAAGGTACGGTGCTCTGCAGAGCTAAGCACCGCTCCCTGGCGTCTTTCGGCAGAAGGCGCACACCGCAGAGCACTGTGAGCGGCAGAATCGTCTTTGGGCGAAGAAGCAGCTTCTTTGTCTCCGGGAGCCGGAGAGAGCGACAACTTCGCAAAGGTGATGAAACAAGCTGTACAACACTGCGATTGTGTGCGCAGCTTGCCAAGTGAGAGAAAACAGTACCTGACCACTCTCCTGCCTTTTCTATTCACATGAACATTCGATTGCAAGCTGTTTTGGACAACTTTCTTTCTCTTCTTGCAAAACACTCGGCAGACCTGCGTGCAGCCTCTAGAACACGATGGGAGATGTTTTCTGTGCTGGCACAGTTTCTCCTTGCCAGACAGAGTGGAAAAGCTTTTTGCTAAGATGTAGACGAGAAGAGAGGCTAAAGACGAAGGTACGGTGCTCTGCAGAGCTAAGCACCGCTCCCGGACCTCTTTCGGCAGAAGGCGCACACCGCAGAGCACTGTGAGCGGCAGAATCGTCTTTGCGCGAAGAAGCAGCTTCTTCGTCTCCGGGAGCCGGAGAGAGCGGCAACTTGGCAAAGGTGATGAAACAAGCTGTACAACACTGCGATTGTGTGCGCAGCTTGCCAACTGAGAGAAAACAGTACCTGACCACTCTCCTGCCTTTTCTATTCACATGAACATTCGATTGCAAGCTGTTTTGGACAACTTTCTTTCTCTTCTTGCAAAACACTCGGCAGACCTGCGTGCAGCCTCTAGAACACGATGGGAGATGTTTTCTGTGCTGGCAAAGTTTCTCCTTGCCAGACAGAGTGGAAAAGCTTTTTGCTAAGATGTAGACGAGAAGAGAGGCTAAAGAAGCACGTATGGTGCTTCTCAGAGCTAAGCACAGCTCCCGGGGCTCTTTCGGCAGAAGGCGCACACCGCAGAGCACTGTGAGCGGCAGAATCGTCTTTGCGCGAAGAAGCAGCTTCTTCGTCTCCGGGAGCCGGAGAGAGCGGCAACTTCGCAAAGGTGATGAAACAAGCTGTACAACACTGCGATTGTGTGCGCAGCGTGCCAACTGAGACAAAACAGTACCTGACCACTCTCCTGCCTTTTCTATTCACATGAACATTCGATTGGAAGCTGTTTTGGACAACTTTCTTTCTCTTCTTTCAAAACACTCGGCAGACCTCCGTGCAGCCTCTAGAACACGATGGGAGATGTTTTTTGTGCTGGCACAGTTTCTCCTTGCCAGACAGAGTGGAAAAGCTTTTTGCTAAGATGTAGACGAGAAGAGAGGCTAAAGACGAAGGTACGGTGCTCTGCAGAGCTAAGCACCGCTCCCGAGCGTCTTTCGGCAGAAGGCGCACACCGCAGAGCACTGTGAGCGGCAGAATCGTCTTTGCGCGAAGAAGCAGCTTCTTCGTCTCCGGGAGCCGGAGAGAGCGACAACTTCGCAAAGGTGATGAAACAAGCTGTACAACACTGCGATTGTGTGCGCAGCTTGCCAACTGAGAGAAAACAGTACCTGACCACTCTCCTGCCTTTTGTAATCACATGAACATTCGATTGGAAGCTGTTTTGGACAAGTTTCTTTCTCTTCTTGCAAAACACTCGGCAGACCTCCGTGCAGCCTCTAGAACACGATGGGAGATGTTTTCTGTGCTGGCACAGTTTCTCCTTGCCAGACAGAGTGGAAAAGCTTTTTGCTAAGATGTAGACGAGAAGAGAGGCTAAAGAAGCACGTATGGTGCTTCTCAGAGCTAAGCACAGCTCCCGGGGCTCTTTCGGCAGAAGGCGCACACAGCAGAGCACTGTGAGCGGCAGAATCGTCTTTGCGCGAAGAAGCAGCTTTTTCGTCTCCGGGAGCTGGAGAGAGCGGCAACTTCGCAAAGGTGATGAAACAAGCTGTACAACACTGCGATTGTGTGCGCAGCGTGCCAACTGAGACAAAACAGTACCTGACCACTCTCCTGCCTTTTCTATTCACATGAACATTCGATTGGAAGCTGTTTTGGACAAGTTTCTTTCTCTTCTTTCAAAACACTCGGCAGACCTCCGTGCAGCCTCTAGAACACGATGGGAGATGTTTTTTGTGCTGGCACAGTTTCTCCTTGCCAGACAGAGTGGAAAAGCTTTTTGCTAAGATGTAGACGAGAAGAGAGGCTAAAGACGAAGGTACGGTGCTCTGCAGAGCTAAGCACCGCTCCCGAGCGTCTTTCGGCAGAAGGCGCACACCGCAGAGCACTGTGAGCGGCAGAATCGTCTTTGCGCGAAGAAGCAGCTTCTTCGTCTCCGGGAGCCGGAGAGAGCGACAACTTCGCAAAGGTGATGAAACAAGCTGTACAACACTGCGATTGTGTGCGCAGCTTGCCAACTGAGAGAAAACAGTACCTGACCACTCTCCTGCCTTTTCTATTCACATGAACATTCGATTGCAAGCTGTTTTGGACAACTTTCTTTCTCTTCTTGCAAAACACTCGGCAGACCTCCGTGCAGCCTCTAGAACACGATGGGAGATGTTTTCTGTGCTGGCACAGTTTCTCCTTGCCAGACAGAGTGGAAAAGCTTTTTGCTAAGATGTAGACGAGAAGAGAGGCTAAAGACGAAGGTACGGTGCTCTGCAGAGCTAAGCACCGCTCCCGGAGCTCTTTCGGCAGAAGGCGCACACCGCAGAGCACTGTGAGCGGCAGAATCGTCTTTGCGCGAAGAAGCAGCTTCTTCGTCTCCGGGAGCCGGAGAGAGCGGCAACTTGGCAAAGGTGATGAAACAAGCTGTACAACACTGCGATTGTGTGCGCATCTTGCCAACTGAGAGCAAACAGTACCTGACCACTCTCCTGCCTTTTCTATTCACATGAACATTCGATTGCAAGCTGTTTTGGACAACTTTCTTTCTCTTCTTGCAAAACACTCGGCAGACCTCCGTGCAGCCTCTAGAACACGATGGGAGATGTTTTCTGTGCTGGCACAGTTTCTCCTTGCCAGAAAGAGTGGAAAAGCTTTTTGCTAAGATGTAGACGAGAAGAGAGGCTAAAGAAGCACGTATGGTGCTTCTCAGAGCTAAGCACAGCTCCCGGACCTCTTTCGGCAGAAGGCGCACACCGCAGAGCACTGTGAGCAGCAGAATCGTCTTTGCGCGAAGAAGCAGCTTCTTCGTCTCCGGGAGCCGGAGAGAGCGGCAACTTGGCAAAGGTGATGAAACAAGCTGTACAACACGGCGATTGTGTGCGCAGCTTGCCAACTGAGAGAAAACAGTACCTGACCACTCTCCTGCCTTTTCTATTCACATGAACATTCGATTGCAAGCTGTTTTGGACAACTTTCTTTCTCTTCTTTCAAAACACTCGGCAGACCTCCGTGCAGCCTCTAGAACATGATGGGAGATGTTTTTTGTGCTGGCACAGTTTCTCCTTGCCAGACAGAGTGGAAAAGCTTTTTGCTAAGATGTAGACGAGAAGAGAGGCTAAAGACGAAGGTACGGTGCTCTGCAGAGCTAAGCACCGCTCCCGGACCTCTTTCGGCAGAAGGCGCACACCGCAGAGCACTGTGAGCGGCAGAATCGTCTTTGCGCGAAGAAGCAGCTTCTTCGTCTCCGGGAGCCGGAGAGAGCGGCAACTTCGCAAAGGTGATGAAACAAGCTGTACAACACTGCGATTGTGTGCGCAGCTTGCCAAGTGAGAGAAAACAGTACCTGACCACTCTCCTGCCTTTTCTATTCACATGAACATTCGATTGCAAGCTGTTTTGGACAACTTTCTTTCTCTTCTTGCAAAACACTCGGCAGACCTCCGTGCAGCCTCTAGAACACGATGGGAGATGTTTTTTGTGCTGGCACAGTTTCTCCTTGCCAGACAGAGTGGAAAAGCTTTTTGCTAAGATGTAGACGAGAAGAGAGGCTAAAGACGAAGGTACGGTGCTCTGCAGAGCTAAGCACCGCTCCCGGGCCTCTTTCGGCAGAAGGCGCACACAGCAGAGCACTGTGAGCGGCAGAATCGTCTTTGCGCGAAGAAGCAGCTTCTTCGTCTCCGGGAGCCGGAGAGAGCGGCAACTTCGCAAAGGTGATGAAACAAGCTGTACAACACTGCGATTGTGTGCGCAGCTTGCCAACTGAGAGAAAACAGTACCTGACCACTCTCCTGCCTTTTCTATTCACATGAACATTGGATTGCAAGCTGTTTTGGACAACTTTCTTTCTCTTCTTGCAAAACACTCGGCAGACCTCCGTGCAGCCTCTAGAACACGATGGGAGATGTTTTCTGTGCTGGCACAGTTTCTCCTTGCCAGACAGAGTGGAAAAGCTTTTTGCTAAGATGTAGACGAGAAGAGAGGCTAAAGACGAAGGTACGGTGCTCTGCAGAGCTAAGCACCGCTCCCGGACGTCTTTCAGCAGAAGGCGCACACCGCAGAGCACTGTGAGCGGCAGAATCGTCTTTGCGCGAAGAAGCAGCTTCTTCGTCTCCGGGAGCCGGAGAGAGCGGCAACTTGGCAAAGGTGATGAAACAAGCTGTACAATACTGCGATTGTGTGCGCAGCTTGCCAAGTGAGAGAAAACAGTACCTGACCACTCTCCTGCCTTTTCTATTCACATGAACATTCGATTGCAAGCTGTTTTGGACAAGTTTCTTTCTCTTCTTTCAAAACACTCGGCAGACCTCCGTGCAGCCTCTAGAACACGATGGGAGATGTTTTTTGTGCTGGCACAGTTTCTCCTTGCCAGACAGAGTGGAAAAGCTTTTTGCTAAGATGTAGACGAGAAGAGAGGCTAAAGACGAAGGTACGGTGCTCTGCAGAGCTAAGCACCGCTCCCGAGCGTCTTTCGGCAGAAGGCGCACACCGCAGAGCACTGTGAGCGGCAGAATCGTCTTTGCGCGAAGAAGCAGCTTCTTCGTCTCCGGGAGCCGGAGAGAGCGGCAACTTCGCAAAGGTGATGAAACAAGCTGTACAACACTGCGATTGTGTGCGCAGCTTGCCAACTGAGAGAAAACAGTACCTGACCACTCTCCTGCCTTTTCTATTCACATGAACATTCGATTGCAAGCTGTTTTGGACAACTTTCTTTCTCTTCTTGCAAAACACTCGGCAGACCTCCGTGCAGCCTCTAGAACACGATGGGAGATGTTTTCTGTGCTGGCACAGTTTCTCCTTGCCAGACAGAGTGGAAAAGCTTTTTGCTAAGATGTAGACGAGAAGAGAGGCTAAAGAAGCACGTATGGTGCTTCTCAGAGCTAAGCACAGCTCCCGGGGCTCTTTCGGCAGAAGGCGCACACCGCAGAGCACTGTGAGCGGCAGAATCGTCTTTGCGCGAAGAAGCAGCTTCTTCGTCTCCGGGAGACGGAGAGAGCGGCAACTTCGCAAAGGTGATGAAACAAGCTGTACAACACTGCGATTGTGTGCGCAGCGTGCCAACTGAGACAAAACAGTACCTGACCACTCTCCTGCCTTTTCTATTCACATGAACATTCGATTGGAAGCTGTTTTGGACAACTTTCTTTCTCTTCTTGCAAAACACTCGGCAGACCTCCGTGCAGCCTCTAGAACACGATGGGAGATGTTTTCTGTGCTGGCACAGTTTCTCCTTGCCAGACAGAGTGGAAAAGCTTTTTACTAAGATGTAGACGAGAAGAGAGGCTAAAGACGAAGGTACGGTGCTCTGCAGAGCTAAGCACCGCTCCCGTGCGTCTTTCGGCAGGAGGCGCACACCGCAGAGCACTGTGAGCGGCAGAATCGTCTTTGCGCGGAGAAGCAGCTTCTTCGTCTCCGGGAGCCGGAGAGAGCGGCAACTTGGCAAAGGTGATGAAACAAGCTGTACAACACTGCGATTGTGTGCGCAGCTTGCCAACTGAGAGAAAACAGTACCTGACCACTCTCCTGCCTTTTCTATTCACATGAACATTCGATTGCAAGCTGTTTTGGACAACTTTCTTTCTCTTCTTGCAAAACACTCGGCAGACCTCCGTGCAGCCTCTAGAACACGATGGGAGATGTTTTCTGTGCTGGCACAGTTTCTCCTTGCCAGACAGAGTGGAAAAGCTTTTTGCTAAGATGTAGACAAGAAGAGAGGCTAAAGAAGCAGGTATGGTGCTTCTCAGAGCTAAGCACCGCTCCCGGACCTCTTTCGGCAGAAGGCGCACACCGCAGAGCACTGTGAGCGGCAGAATCGTCTTTGCGCGAAGAAGCAGCTTCTTCGTCTCCGGGAGCCGGAGCGAGCGGCAACTTGGCAAAGGTGATGAAACAAGCTGTACAACACTGCGATTGTGTGCGCAGCTTGCCAAGTGAGAGAAAACAGTACCTGACCACTCTCCTGCCTTTTCTATTCACATGAACATTCGATTGCAAGCTGTTTTGGACAACTTTCTTTCTCTTCTTGCAAAACACTCGGCAGACCTCCGTGCAGCTTCTAGAACACGATGGGAGATGTTTTCTGTGCTGGCACAGTTTCTCCTTGCCAGACAGAGTGGAAAAGCTTTTTGCTAAGATGTAGACGAGAAGAGAGGCTAAAGACGAAGGTACGGTGCTCTGCAGAGCTAAGCACCGCTCCCTGGCGTCTTTCGGCAGAAGGCGCACACCGCAGAGCACTGTGAGCGGCAGAATCGTCTTTGCGCGAAGAAGCAGCTTCTTCGTCTCCGGGAGCCGGAGAGAGCGGCAACTTCGCAAAGGTGAAGAAACAAGCTGTACAACACTGCGATTGTGTGCGCAGCTTGCCAAGTGAGAGAAAACAGTACCTGACCACTCTCCTGCCTTTTCTATTCACATGAACATTCGATTGCAAGCTGTTTTGGACAACTTTCTTTCTCTTCTTGCAAAACACTCGGCAGGCCTGCGTGCAGCCTCTAGAACACGATGGGAGATGTTTTCTGTGCTGGCACAGTTTCTCCTTGCCAGACAGAGTGGAAAAGCTTTTTGCTAAGATGTAGACGAGAAGAGAGGCTAAAGAAGAAGGTACGGTGCTTCTCAGAGCTAAGCACAGCTCCCGGGGCTCTTTCGGCAGAAGGCGCACACCGCAGAGCACTGTGAGCGGCAGAATCGTCTTTGCGCGAAGAAGCAGCTTCTTCGTCTCCGGGAGCCGGAGAGAGCGGCAACTTCGCAAAGGTGATGAAACAAGCTGTACAAGACTGCGATTGTGTGCGCAGCTTGCCAACTGAGAGCAAACAGTACCTGACCACTCTCCTGCCTTTTTCTATTCACATGAACATTCGATTGCAAGCTGCTTTGGACAACTTTCTTTCTCTTCTTGCAAAACACTCGGCAGACCTCCGTGCAGCCTCTAGAACACGATGGGAGATGTTTTCTGTGCTGGCACAGTTTCTCCTTGCCAGACAGAGTGGAAAAGCTTTTTGCTAAGATGTAGACGAGAGGAGAGGCTAAAGACGAAGGTACGGTGCTCTGCAGAGCTAAGCACCGCTCCCGGGGTTCTTTCGGCAGAAGGCGCACACCGCAGAGCACTGTGAGCGGCAGAATCGTCTTTGCGCGAAGAAGCAGCTTCTTCGTCTCCGGGAGCCGGAGAGAGCGGCAACGTCGCAAAGGTGATGAAACAAGCTGTACAACACTGCGATTGTGTGCGCAGCTTTCCAATTGAGAGAAAACAGTACCTGACCACTCTCCTGCATTTTCTATTCACATGAACATTCGATTGGAAGCTGTTTTGGACAACTTTCTTTCACTTCTTGCAAAACACTTGGCAAACCTCCGTGCAGCCTCTAGAACACGATGGGAGATGTTTTCTGTGCTGGCACAGTTTCTCCTTGCCAGACAGAGTGGAAAAGCTTTTTGCTAAGATGTAGACGAGAAGAGAGGCTAAAGACGAAGGTACGGTGCTCTGCAGAGCTAAGCACCGCTCCCGGGCGTCTTTCGGCAGAAGGCGCACACCGCAGAGCACTGTGAGCGGCAGAATCGTCTTTGGGCGAAGAAGCAGCTTCTTTGTCTCCGGGAGCCGGAGAGAGCGACAACTTCGCAAAGGTGATGAAACAAGCTGTACAACACTGCGATTGTGTGCGCAGCTTGCATAGTGAGAGAAAACAGTACCTGACCACTCTCCTGCCTTTTCTATTCACATGAACATTCGATTGCAAGCTGTTTTGGACAACTTTCTTTCTCTTCTTGCAAAACACTCGGCAGACCTGCGTGCAGCCTCTAGAACACGATGGGAGATGTTTTCTGTGCTGGCACAGTTTCTCCTTGCCAGACAGAGTGGAAAAGCTTTTTGCTAAGATGTAGACGAGAAGAGAGGCTAAAGACGAAGGTACGGTGCTCTGCAGAGCTAAGCACCGCTCCCGGACCTCTTTCGGCAGAAGGCGCACACCGCAGAGCACTGTGAGCGGCAGAATCGTCTTTGCGCGAAGAAGCAGCTTCTTCGTCTCCGGGAGCCGGAGAGAGCGGCAACTTCGCAAAGGTGATGAAACAAGCTGTACAACACTGCGATTGTGTGCGCAGCGTGCCAACTGAGACAAAACAGTACCTGACCACTCTCCTGCCTTTTCTATTCACATGAACATTCGATTGGAAGCTGTTTTGGACAACTTTCTTTCTCTTCTTGCAAAACACTCGGCAGACCTCCGTGCAGCGTCTAGAACACGATGGGAGATGTTTTTTGTGCTGGCACAGTTTCTCCTTGCCAGACAGAGTGGAAAAGCTTTTTGCTAAGATGTAGACGAGAAGAGAGGCTAAAGACGAAGGTACGGTGCTTCTCAGAGCTAAGCACAGCTCCCGGGGCTCTTTCGGCAGAAGGCGCACACCGCAGAGCACTGTGAGCGGCAGAATCGTCTTTGCGCGAAGAAGCAGCTTCTTCGTCTCCGGGAGCCGGAGAGAGCGGCAACTTCGCAAAGGTGATGAAACAAGCTGTACAACACTGCGATTGTGTGCGCATCTTGCCAACTGAGAGAAAACAGTACCTGACCACTCTCCTGCCTTTTCTATTCACATGAACATTCGATTGCAAGCTGTTTTGGACAACTTTCTTTCTCTTCTTGCAAAACACTCGGCAGACCTCCGTGCAGCCTCTAGAACACGATGGGAGATGTTTTCTGTGCTGGCACAGTTTCTCCTTGCCAGACAGAGTGGAAAAGCTTTTTGCTAAGATGTAGACGAGAAGAGAGGCTAAAGACGAAGGTACGGTGCTCTGCAGAGTTAAGCACCGCTCCCGGACCTCTTTCGGCAGAAGGCGCACACCGCAGAGCAGAGTGAGCGGCAGAATCGTCTTTGCGCGAAGAAGCAGCTTCTTCGTCTCCGGGAGCCGGAGAGAGCGGCAACTTCGCAAAGGTGATGAAACAAGCTGTACAACACTGCGATTGTGTGCGCATCTTGCCAACTGAGAGAAAACAGTACCTGACCACTCTCCTGCCTTTTCTATTCACATGAACATTGGATTGCAAGCTGTTTTGGACAACTTTCTTTCTCTTCTTGCAAAACACTTGGCAGACCTCCGTGCAGCCTCTAGAAGACGATGGGAGATGTTTTCTGTGCTGGCACAGTTTCTCCTTGCCAGACAGAGTGGAAAAGCTTTTTGCTAAGATGTAGACGAGAAGAGAGGCTAAAGACGAAGGTACGGTGCTCTGCAGAGCTAAGCACCGCTCCCGGGCGTCTTTCGGCAGAAGGCGCACACCGCAGAGCACTGTGAGCGGCAGAATCGTCTTTGCGCGAAGAAGCAGCTTCTTCGTCTCCGGGAGCCGGAGAGAGCGGCAACTTCGCAAAGGTGATGAAACAAGCTGTACAACACTGCGATTGTGTGCGCAGCTTGCCAACTGAGAGAAAACAGTACCTGACCACTCTCCTGCCTTTTCTATTCACATGAACATTCGATTGCAAGCTGTTTTGGACAACTTTCTTTCTCTTCGAGCAAAACACACGGCAGACCTCCGTGCAGCCTCTAGAAGACGATGGGAGATGTTTTCTGTGCTGGCACAGTTTCTCCTTGCCAGACAGAGTGGAAAAGCTTTTTGCTAAGATGTAGACGAGAAGAGAGGCTAAAGACGAAGGTACGGTGCTCTGCAGAGTTAAGCACCGCTCCCGGACCTCTTTCGGCAGAAGGCGCACACCGCAGAGCAGAGTGAGCGGCGGAATCGTCTTTGCGCGAAGAAGCAGCTTCTTCGTCTCCGGGAGCCGGAGAGAGCGGCAACTTCGCAAAGGTGATGAAACAAGCTGTACAACACTGCGATTGTGTGCGCAGCTTGCCAACTGAGAGAAAACAGTACCTGACCACTCTCCTGCCTTTTCTATTCACATGAACATTCGATTGCAAGCTGTTTTGGACAACTTTCTTTCTCTTCGTGCAAAACACTCGGCAGACCTCCGTGCAGCCTCTAGAACCCGATGGGAGATGTTTTCTGTGCTGGCACAGTTTCTCCCTGCCAGAAAGAGTGGAAAAGCTTTTTGCTAAGATGTAGACGAGAAGAGAGGCTAAAGACGAAAGTACGGTGCTCTGCAGAGCTAAGCACCGCTCCCGGACCTCTTTCGGCAGAAGGCGCACACCGCAGAGCACTATAAGCGGCAGAATCGTCTTTGCGCGAAGAAGCAGCTTCTTCGTCTCCGGGAGCCGGAGAGAGCGGCAACTTCGCAAAGGTGATGAAACAAGCTGTACAACACTGCGATTGTGTGCGCATCTTGCCAACTGAGAGAAAACAGTACCTGACCACTCTCCTGCCTTTTCTATTCACATGAACATTCGATTGCAAGCTGTTTTGGACAACTTTCTTTCTCTTCTTGCAAAACACTTGGCAAACCTCCGTGCAGCCTCTAGAACACGATGGGAGATGTTTTTTGTGCTGGCACAGTTTCTCCTTGCCAGACAGAGTGGAAAAGCTTTTTGCTAAGATGTAGACGAGAAGAGAGGCTAAAGACGAAGGTACGGTGCTCTGCAGAGCTAAGCACAGCTCCCGTGCCTCTTTCGGCAGAAGACACACACCGCAGAGCACTGTGAGCGGCAGAATCGTCTTTGCGCGAAGAAGCAGCTTCTTCGTCTCCGGGAGGCTGAGAGAGCGGCAGCTTCGCAAAGGTGATGAAACAAGCTGTACAACACTGCGATTGTGTGCGCAGCTTGCCAACTGAGAGAAAACAGTACCTGACCACTCTCCTGCCTTTTCTATTCACGTGAACATTGGATTGTAAGCTGTTTTGGACAACTTTCTTTCTCTTCTTGCAAAACACTCGGCAGACCTCCGTGCAGCCTCTAGAACACGAAGGGAGATGTTTTCAGTGCTGGCACAGTTTCTCCTCGCCAGACAGAGTGGAAAAGCTTTTTGCTAAGATGTAGACGAGAAGAGAGGCTAAAGACGAAGGTACGGTGCTCTGCAGAGCACTGTGAGCGGCAGAATCGTCTTTGCGCGAAGAGGCAGCTTCTTCGTCTCCGGGAACCGGAGAGAGCGGCAACTTCGCAAAGGTGATGAAACAAGCTGTATAACACTGCGATTGTGTGCGCAGCTTGCCAACTGAGAGAAAACAGTACCTGACCACTCTCCTGCCTTTTCTATTCACATGAACATTCGATTGGAAGCTGTTTTGGACAACTTTCTTTCTCTTCTTGCAAAACACTCGGCAGACCTCCGTGCAGTCTCTAGAACACGATGGGAGATGTTTTCTGTGCTGGCACGATTTCTCCTTGCCAGACAGAGTGGAAAAGCTTTTTGCTAAGATGTAGACGAGAAGAGAGGCTAAAGACGAAGGTACGGTGCTCTGCAGAGCTAAGCACAGCTCCCGTGCCTCTTTCGGCAGAAGACACACACCGCAGAGCACTGTGAGCGGCAGAATCGTCTTTGCGCGAAGAAGCAGCTTCTTCGTCTCCGGGAGCCATAGAGAGCGGCAACTTCGCAAAGGTGATGAAACAAGCTGTACAACACTGCGATTGTGTGCGCAGCTTGCCAACTGAGAGAAAACAGTACCTGACCACTCTCCTGCCTTTTCTATTCACATGAACATTCGATTGCAAGCTGTTTTGGACAACTTTCTTTCTCTTCTTGCAAAGAACTCTGCTGAACTCAGTGCAGCCTCTAGAACACGATGGGAGATGTTTTTTGTGCTGGCACAGTTTCTCCTTGCCAGACAGAGTGGAAAAGCTTTTTGCTAAGATGTAGACGAGAAGAGAGGCTAAAGACGAAGGTACGGTGCTCTGCAGAGCTAAGCACCGCTCCCGGGCCTCTTTCGGCAGAAGACGCACACCGCAGAGCACTGTGAGCGGCAGAATCGTCTTTGCGCGAAGAAGCAGCTTCTTCGTCTCCGGGAGCCGGAGTGAGCGGCAACTTGGCAAAGGTGATGAAACAAGCTGTACAACACTGCGATTGTGTGCGCAGCTTGCCAACTGAGAGAAAACAGTACCTGACCACTCTCCTGCCTTTTCTATTCTCGTGAACATTCGATTGCAAGCTGTTTTGGACAACTTTCTTTCTCTTCTTGCAAAACACTCGGCAGACCTCCGTGCAGCCTCTAGAACACGATGGGAGATGTTTTCTGTGCTGGCACAGTTTCTCCTTGCCAGACAGAGTGGAAAAGCTTTTTGCTAAGATGTAGACGAGAAGAGAGGCTAAAGACGAAGGTACGGTGCTCTGCAGAGCTAAGCACAGCTCCCGTGCCTCTTTCCGCAGAAGACGCACACCGCAGAGCACTGTGAGCGGCAGAATCGTCTTTGCGCGAAGAAGCAGCTTCTTCGTCTCCGGAAGCCGGAGAGAGCGGCAGCTTCGCAAAGGTGATGAAACAAGCTGTACAACACTGCGATTGTGTGCGCAGCTTGCCAACTGAGAGAAAACAGTACCTGACCACTCTCCTGCCTTTTCTATTCACGTGAACATTGGATTGCAAGCTGTTTTGGACAGCTTTCTTTCTCTTCTTGCAAAACACTCGGCAGACCTCCGTTAAGCTTCTAGAACACGATGGGAGATGTTTTTTGTGCTGGCACAGTTTCTCCTTGCCAGACAGAGTGGAAAAGCTTTTTGCTAAGATGTAGACGAGAAGAGAGGCAAAAGACAAAGGTACGGTGCTCTGCAGAGCTAAGCACAGCTCCCGTGCCTCTTTCGGCAGAAGACACACACCGCAGAGCACTGTGAGCGGCAGAATCGTCTTTGCGCGAAGAAGCAGCTTCTTCGTCTCCGGGAGCCGGAGAGAGCGGCAAATTCGCAAAGGTGATGAAACAAGCTGTACAACACTGCGATTGTGTGCGCAGCTTGCCAACTGAGAGAAAACAGTACCTGACCACTCTCCTGCCTTTTCTATTCACATGAACATTCGATTGTAAGCTGTTTCGGACAACTTTCTTTCTCTTCTTGCAAAGAACTCTGCTGAACTCAGTGCAGCCTCTAGAAAACGATGGGAGAGGTTTTTTGTGCTGGCACAGTTTCTCCTTGCCAGACAGAGTGGAAAAGCTTTTTGCTAAGATGTAGACGAGAAGAGAGGCTAAAGACGAAGGTACGGTGCTCTGCAGAGCTAAGCACAGCTCCCGTGCCTCTTTCGGCAGAAGACACACACCGCAGAGCACTGTGAGCGGCAGAATCGTCTTTGCGCGAAGAAGCAGCTTCTTCGTCTCCGGGAGCCGGAGAGAGCGGCAACTTCGCAGAGGTGATGAAACAAGCTGTACAACACTGCGATTGTGTGCGCAGCTTGCCAACTGAGAGAAAACAGTACCTGACCACTCTCCTGCCTTTTCTATTCACAGGAACATTCGATTGCAAGCTGTTTTGGACAACTTTCTTTCTCTTCTTGCAAAACACTCGGCAGACCTCCGTGCAGCTTCTAGAACACGATGGGAGATGTTTTTTGTGCTGGCACAGTTTCTCCTTGCCAGACAGAGTGGAAAAGCTTTTTGCTAAGATGTAGACGAGAAGAGAGGCTAAAGACGAAGGTACGGTGCTCTGCAGAGCACTGTGAGCGGCAGAATCGTCTTTGCGCGAAGAGGCAGCTTCTTCGTCTCCGGGAACCGGAGAGAGCGGCAACTTCGCAAAGGTGATGAAACAAGCTGTACAACACTGCGATTGTGTGCGCAGCTTGCCAACTGAGAGAAAACAGTACCTGACCACTCTCCTGCCTTTTCTATTCACAGGAACATTCGATTGCAAGCTGTTTTGGACAACTTTCTTTCTCTTCTTGCAAAACACTCGGCAGACCTCCGTGCAGCTTCTAGAACACGATGGGAGATGTTTTTTGTGCTGGCACAGTTTCTCCTTGCCAGACAGAGTGGAAAAGCTTTTTGCTAAGATGTAGACGAGAAGAGAGGCTAAAGACGAAGGTACGGTGCTCTGCAGAGCTAAGCACAGCTCCCGTGCCTCTTTCGGCAGAAGACGCACACTGCAGAGCACTGTGAGCGGCAGAATCGTCTTTGCGCGAAGAAGCAGCTTCTTTGTCTCCGGGAGCCGGAGAGAGCGGCAACATCGCAAAGGTGATGAAACAAGCTGTACAACACTGCGATTGTGTGCGCAGCTTGCCAACTGAGAGAAAACAGTACCTGACCACTCTCCTGCCTTTTCTATTCACGTGAACATTCGATTGGAAGCTGTTTTGGACAACTTTCTTTCTCTTCTTGCAAAACACTCGGCAGACCTCCGTGCAGCCTCTAGAACACGATGGGAGATGTTTTCAGTGCTGGCACAGTTTCTCCTTGCCAGACAGAGTGGAAAAGCTTTTTGCTAAGATGTAGACGAGAAGAGAGGCTAAAGACGAAGGTACGGTGCTCTGCAGAGCTAAGCACAGCTCCCGGGCCACTTTCGGCAGAAGACACACACCGCAGAGCACTGTGAGCGGCAGAATCGTCTTTGCGCGAAGAAGCAGCTTATTCGTCTCCGGGAGCCGGAGAGAGCGGCAACTTGGAAAAGGTGATGAAACAAGCTGTACAACACTGCGATTGTGTGCGCAGCTTGCCAACTGAGAGAAAACAGTACCTGACCACTCTCCTGCCTTTTCTATTCACATGAACATTCGATTGCAAGCTGTTTTGGCCAACTTTCTTTCTCTTCTTGCAAAACACTCGGCAGACCTCCGTGCAGCCTCTAGAACACGTTGGGAGATGTTTTCAGTGCTGGCACAGTTTCTCCTTGCCAGACAGAGTGGAAAAGCTTTTTGCTAAGATGTAGACGAGAAGAGAGGCTAAAGACGAAGGTACGGTGCTCTGCAGAGCTAAGCACAGCTCCCGTGCCTCTTTCCGCAGAAGACGCACACTGCAGAGCACTGTGAGCGGCAGAATCGTCTTTGCGCGAAGAGGCAGCTTCTTCGTCTCCGGGAGCCGGAGAGAGCGGCAACTTCGCAAAGGTGATGAAACAAGCTGTACAACACTGCGATTGTGTGCGCAGCTTGCCAACTGAGAGAAAACAGTACCTGACCACTCTCCTGCCTTTTCTATTCACAGGAACATTCGATTACAAGCTGTTTTGGACAACTTTCTTTCTCTTCTTGCAAAACACTCGGCAGACCTCCGTGCAGCTTCTAGAACACGATGGGAGATGTTTTTTGTGCTGGCACAGTTTCTCCTTGCCAGACAGAGAGGAAAAGCTTTTTGCTAAGATGTAGACGAGAAGAGAGGCTAAAGACGAAGGTACGGTGCTCTGAAGAGCACTGTGAGCGGCAGAATCGTCTTTGCGCGAAGAAGCAGCTTCTTCGTCTCCGGGAGCCGGAGAGCGGCAACTTCGCAAAGGTGATGAAACAAGCTGTACAAAACTGCGATTGTGTGCGCAGCTTACCAAATGAGAGAAAACAGTATCTGACCACTCTCCTGCCTTTTCTATTCACGTAAACATTCGATTGGAAGCTGTTTTGGACAACTTTCTTTCTCTTCTTGCAAAACACTCGGCAGACCTCCGTGCAGCCTCTAGAACACGTAGGGAGATGTTTTCAGTGCTGGCACAGTTTCTCCTTGCCAGACAGAGTGGAAAAGCTTTTTGCTAAGATGTAGACGAGAAGAGAGGCTAAAGACGAAGGTACGGTGCTCTGCAGAGCTAAGCACAGCTCCCGTGCCTCTTTCCGCAGAAGACGCACACCGCAGAGCACTGTGAGGGGCAGAATCGTCTTTGCGCGAAGAAGCAGCTTCTTTGTCTCCGGGAGCCGATGAGAGCGGCAACTTGGCAAAGGTGATGAAACAAGCTGTACAACACTGCGATTGTGTGCGCAGCTTGCCAACTGAGAGAAAACAGTACCTGACCACTCTCCTGCCTTTTCTATTCACATGAACATTCGATTGCAAGCTGTTTTGGACAACTTTCTTTCTCTTCTTGCAAAACACTCGGCAGACCTCCGTGCAGCCTCTAGAACACGTTGGGAGATGTTTTCAGTGCTGGCACAGTTTCTCCTTGCCAGACAGAGTGGAAAAGCTTTTTGCTAAGATGTAGACGAGAAGAGAGGCTAAAGACGAAGGTACGGTGCTCTGCAGAGCTAAGCACAGCTCCCGTGCCTCTTTCGGCAGAAGACGCACACTGCAGAGCACTGTGAGCGGCAGAATCGTCTTTGCGCGAAGAAGCAGCTTCTTCGTCTCCGGGAGCCGGAGAGAGCGGCAACTTGGCAAAGGTGATGAAACAAGCTGTACAACACTGCGATTGTGTGCGCAGCTTGCCAACTGAGAGAAAACAGTACCTGACCACTCTCCTGCCTTTTCTATTCACAGGAACATTCGATTGCAAGCTGTTTTGGACAACTTTCTTTCTCTTCTTGCAAAACACTCGGCAGACCTCCGTGCAGCTTCTAGAACACGATGGGAGATGTTTTTTGTGCTGGCACAGTTTCTCCTTGCCAGACAGAGTGGAAAAGCTTTTTGCTAAGATGTAGACGAGAAGAGAGGCTAAAGACGAAGGTACGGTGCTCTGAAGAGCACTGTGAGCGGCAGAATCGTCTTTGCGCGAAGAAGCAGCTTCTTCGTCTCCGGGAGCCGGAGAGAGCGGCAACTTCGCAAAGGTGATGAAACAAGCTGTACAAAACTGCGATTGTGTGCGCAGCTTACAAAATGAGAGAAAACAGTATCTGACCACTCTCCTGCCTTTTCTATTCACGTAAACATTCGATTGGAAGCTGTTTTGGACAACTTTCTTTCTCTTCTTGCAAAACACTCGGCAGACCTCCGTGCAGCCTCTAGAACACGTAGGGAGATGTTTTCAGTGCTGGCACAGTTTCTCCTTGCCAGACAGAGTGGAAAAGCTTTTTGCTAAGATGTAGACGAGAAGAGAGGCTAAAGACGAAGGTACGGTGCTCTGCAGAGCTAAGCACAGCTCCCGTGCCTCTTTCCGCAGAAGACGCACACTGCAGAGCACTGTGAGCGGCAGAATCGTCTTTGCGCGAAGAAGCAGCTTCTTCGTCTCCGGGAGCCGGAGAGAGCGGCAACTTCGCAAAGGTGATGAAACAAGCTGTACAACACTGCGATTGTGTGCGCAGCTTGCCAACTGAGAGAAAACAGTACCTGACCACTCGCCTGCCTTTTCTATTCACAGGAACATTCGATTGCAAGCTGTTTTGGACAACTTTCTTTCTCTTCTTGCAAAACACTCGGCAGACCTCCGTGCAGCTTCTAGAACACGATGGGAGATGTTTTTTGTGCTGGCACAGTTTTTCCTTGCCAGACAGAGTGGAAAAGCTTTTTGCTAAGATGTAGACGAGAAGAGAGGCTAAAGACGAAGGTACGGTGCTCTGCAGAGCTAAGCACAGCTCCCGTGCCTCTTTCGGCAGAAGACACACACCGCAGAGCACTGTGAGCGGCAGAATCGTCTTTGCGCGAAGAAGCAGCTTCTTCGTCTCCGGGAGCCGGAGAGAGCGGCAACTTCGCAAAGGTGATGAAACAAGCTGTACAACACTGCGATTGTGTGCTCAGCTTGCCAACTGAGAGAAAACAGTACCTGACCACTCTCCTGCCTTTTCTATTCACATGAACATTCGATTGCAAGCTGTTTTGGACAACTTTCTTTCTCTTCTTGCAAAACACTCGGCAGACCTCCGTGCAGCCTCTAGAACACGATGGGAGATGTTTTTTGTGCTGGCAGAGTTTCTCCTTGCCAGACAGAGTGGAAAAGCTTTTTGCTAAGATGTAGACGAGAAGAGAGGCTAAAGACGAAGGTACGGTGCTCTGCAGAGCTAAGCACAGCTCCCGTGCCTCTTTCGGCAGAAGACACACACCGCAGAGCACTGTGAGCGGCAGAATCGTCTTTGCGCGAAGAAGCAGCTTCTTCGTCTCCGGGAGGCTGAGAGAGCGGCAGCTTCGCAAAGGTGATGAAACAAGCTGTACAACACTGCGATTGTGTGCGCAGCTTGCCAACTGAGAGAAAACAGTACCTGACCACTCTCCTGCCTTTTCTAGTCACATGAACATTCGATTGCAAGCTGTTTTGGACAACTTTCTTTCTCTTCTTGCAAAACACTCGGCAGACCTCCGTGCAGCCTCTAGAACACGATGGGAGATGTTTTCTGTGCTGGCACAGTTTCTCCTTGCCAGACAGAGTGGAAAAGCTTTTTGCTAAGATGTAGACGAGAAGAGAGGCTAAAGAAGCATGTACGGTGCCTCTCAGAGCAAAGCACAGCTCCCGGGGCTCTTTCGGCAGAAGGCGCACACCGCAGAGCACTGTGAGCGGCAGAATCGTCTTTGCGCGAAGAAGCAGCTTCTTCGTCTCCGGGAGCCGGAGAGAGCGGCAGCTTCGCAAAGGTGATGAAACAAGCTGTACAACACTGCGATTGTGTGCGCAGCTTGCCAAGTGAGAGAAAACAGTACCTGACCACTCTCCTGCCTTTTCTATTCACATGAACATTCGATTGCAAGCTGTTTTGGACAACTTTCTTTCTCTTCTTGCAAAACACTCGGCAGACCTGCGTGCAGCCTCTAGAACACGATGGGAGATGTTTTCTGTGCTGGCACAGTTTCTCCTTGCCAGACAGAGTGGAAAAGCTTTTTGCTAAGATGTAGACGAGAAGAGAGGCTAAAGAAGCACGTATGGTGCTACTCAGAGCTAAGCACCGCTCCCGGACCTCTTTCGGCAGAAGGCGCACACCGCAGATCACTGTGAGCGGCAGAATCGTCTTTGCGCGAAGAAGCAGCTTCTTCGTCTCCGGGAGCCGGAGAGAGCGGCAACTTCGCAAAGGTGATGAAACAAGCTGTACAACACTGCGATTGTTTGCGCAGCTTGCCAACTGAGAGAAAACAGTACCTGACCACTCTCCTGCCTTTTCTATTCACATGAACATTCGATTGGAAGCTGTTTTGGACAACTTTCTTTCTCTTCTTGCAAAACACTCGGCAGACCTGCGTGCAGCCTCTAGAACACGATGGAAGATGTTTTTTGTGCTGGCACAGTTTCTCCTTGCCAGACAGAGTGGAAAAGCTTTTTGCTAAGATGTAGACGAGAAGAGAGGCTAAAGACGAAGGTACGGTGCTCTGCAGAGCACTGTGAGCGGCAGAATCGTCTTTGCGCGAAGAGGCAGCTTCTTCGTCTCCGGGAACCGGAGAGAGCGGCAACTTCGCAAAGGTGATGAAACAAGCTGTACAACACTGCGATTGTGTGCGCAGCTTGCCAACTGAGAGAAAACAGTACCTGACCACTCTCCTGCCTTTTCTATTCACATGAACATTCGATTGGAAGCTGTTTTGGACAACTTTCTTTCTCTTCTTGCAAAACACTCGGCAGACCTCCGTGCAGCCTCTAGAACACGATGGGACATGTTTTCTGTGCTGGCACGATTTCTCCTTGCCAGACAGAGTGGAAAAGCTTTTTGCTAAGATGTAGACGAGAAGAGAGGCTAAAGACGAAGGTACGGTGCTCTGCAGAGCTAAGCACAGCTCCCGTGCCTCTTTCGGCAGAAGACACACACCGCAGAGCACTGTGAGCGGCAGAATCGTCTTTGCGCGAAGAAGCAGCTTCTTCGTCTCCGGGAGCCGGAGAGAGCGGCAACTTGGCAAAGGTGATGAAACAAGCTGTACAACACTGCGATTGTGTGCGCAGCTTGCCAACTGAGAGAAAACAGTACCTGACCACTCTCCTGCCTTTTCTATTCACATGAACATTCGATTGGAAGCTGTTTTGGACAACTTTCTTTCTCTTCTTGCAAAACACTCGGCAGACCTCCGTGCAGCCTCTAGAACACGATGGGAGATGTTTTTTGTGCTGGCACAGTTTCTCCTTGCCAGACAGAGTGGAAAAGCGTTTTGCTAAGATGTAGACGAGAAGAGAGGCTAAAGACGAAGGTACGGTGCTCTGCAGAGCTAAGCACCGCTCCCGGGCCTCTTTCGGCAGAAGACGCACACCGCAGAGCACTGTGAGCGGCAGAATCGTCTTTGCGCGAAGAAGCAGCTTCTTCGTCTCCGGGAGCCGGAGTGAGCGGCAACTTGGCAAAGGTGATGAAACAAGCTGTACAACACTGCGATTGTGTGCGCAGCTTGCCAACTGAGAGAAAACAGTACCTGACCACTCTCCTGCCTTTTCTATTCACGTGAACATTGGATTGTAAGCTGTTTTGGACAACTTTCTTTCTCTTCTTGCAAAACACTCGGCAGACCTCCGTGCAGCCTCTAGAACACGTTGGGAGATGTTTTCAGTGCTGGCACAGTTTCTCCTCGCCAGACAGAGTGGAAAAGCTTTTTGCTAAGATGTAGACGAGAAGAGAGGCTAAAGACGAAGGTACGGTGCTCTGCAGAGCACTGTGAGCGGCAGAATCGTCTTTGCGCGAAGAGGCAGCTTCTTCGTCTCCGGGAACCGGAGAGAGCGGCAACTTCGCAAAGGTGATGAAACAAGCTGTACAACACTGCGATTGTGTGCGCAGCTTGCCAACTGAGAGAAAACAGTACCTGACCACTCTCCTGCCTTTTCTATTCACATGAACATTCGATTGGAAGCTGTTTTGGACAACTTTCTTTCTCTTCTTGCAAAACACTCGGCAGACCTCCGTGCAGCCTCTAGAACACGATGGGAGATGTTTTCTGTGCTGGCACGATTTCTCCTTGCCAGACAGAGTGGAAAAGCTTTTTGCTAAGATGTAGACGAGAAGAGAGGCTAAAGACGAAGGTACGGTGCTCTGCAGAGCTAAGCACAGCTCCCGTGCCTCTTTCGGCAGAAGACACACACCGCAGAGCACTGTGAGCGGCAGAATCGTCTTTGCGCGAAGAAGCAGCTTCTTCGTCTCCGGGAGCCGGAGAGAGCGGCAACTTGGCAAAGGTGATGAAACAAGCTGTACAACACTGCGATTGTGTGCGCAGCTTGCCAACTGAGAGAAAACAGTACCTGACCACTCTCCTGCCTTTTCTATTCACATGAACATTCGATTGGAAGCTGTTTTGGACAACTTTCTTTCTCTTCTTGCAAAACACTCGGCAGACCTCCCTGCAGCCTCTAGAACACGATGGGAGATGTTTTTTGTGCTGGCACAGTTTCTCCTTGCCAGACAGAGTGGAAAAGCGTTTTGCTAAGATGTAGACGAGAAGAGAGGCTAAAGACGAAGGTACGGTGCTCTGCAGAGCTAAGCACCGCTCCCGGGCCTCTTTCGGCAGAAGACGCACACCGCAGAGCACTGTGAGCGGCAGAATCGTCTTTGCGCGAAGAAGCAGCTTCTTCGTCTCCGGGAGCCGGAGTGAGCGGCAACTTGGCAAAGGTGATGAAACAAGCTGTACAACACTGCGATTGTGTGCGCAGCTTGCCAACTGAGAGAAAACAGTACCTGACCACTCTCCTGCCTTTTCTATACACATGAACATTCGATTGCAAGCTGTTTTGGACAACTTTCTTTCTCTTCTTGCAAAACACTCGGCAGACCTCCGTGCAGCCTCTAGAACACGATGGGAGATGTTTTCTGTGCTGGCACAGTTTCTCCTTGCCAGACAGAGTGGAAAAGCTTTTTGCTAAGATGTAGACGAGAAGAGAGGCTAAAGACGAAGGTACGGTGCTCTGCAGAGCACTGTGAGCGGCAGAATCGTCTTTGCGCGAAGAAGCAGCTTATTCGTCTCCGGGAGCCGGAGAGAGCGGCAGCTTCGCAAAGGTGATGAAACAAGCTGTACAAAACTGCGATTGTGTGCGCAGCTTACCAACTGAGAGAAAACAGTACCTGACCACTCTCCTGCCTTTTCTATTCACATAAACATTGGATTGGAAGCTGTTTTGGACAACTTTCTTTCTCTTCTTGCAAAACACTCGGCAGACCTCCGTGCAGCCTCTAGAACACGTTGGGAGATGTTTTCAGTGCTGGCACAGTTTCTCCTCGCCAGACAGAGTGGAAAAGCTTTTTGCTAAGATGTAGACGAGAAGAGAGGCTAAAGACGAAGGTACGGTGCTCTGCAGAGCACTGTGAGCGGCAGAATCGTCTTTGCGCGAAGAGGCAGCTTCTTCGTCTCCGGGAACCGGAGAGAGCGGCAACTTCGCAAAGGTGATGAAACAAGCTGTACAACACTGCGATTGTGTGCGCAGCTTGCCAACTGAGAGAAAACAGTACCTGACCACTCTCCTGCCTTTTCTATTCACAGGAACATTCGATTGCAAGCTGTTTTGGACAACTTTCTTTCTCTTCTTGCAAAACACTCGGCAGAACTCCGTGCAGCCTCTAGAACACGATGGGAGATGTTTTTTGTGCTGGCACAGTTTCTCCTTGCCAGACAGAGTGGAAAAGCTTTTTGCTAAGATGTAGACGAGAAGAGAGGCTAAAGACGAAGGTACGGTGCTCTGAAGAGCACTGTGAGCGGCAGAATCGTCTTTGCGCGAAGAAGCAGCTTCTTCGTCTCCGGGAGCCGGAGAGAGCGGCAACTTCGCAAAGGTGATGAAACAAGCTGTACAAAACTGCGATTGTGTGCGCAGCTTACCAAATGAGAGAAAACAGTATCTGACCACTCTCCTGCCTTTTCTATTCACGTAAACATTCGATTGGAAGCTGTTTTGGACAACTTTCTTTCTCTTCTTGCAAAACACTCGGCAGACCTCCGTGCAGCCTCTAGAACACGTTGGGAGATGTTTTCAGTGCTGGCACAGTTTCTCCTTGCCAGACAGAGTGGAAAAGCTTTTTGCTAAGATGTAGACGAGAAGAGAGGCTTTAGACGAAGGTACGGTGCTCTGCAGAGCTAAGCACAGCTCCCGTGCCTCTTTCCGCAGAAGACGCACACTGCAGAGCACTGTGAGCGGCAGAATCGTCTTTGCGCGAAGAAGCAGCTTCTTCGTCTCCGGGAGCCGGAGAGAGCGGCAACTTCGCAAAGGTGATGAAACAAGCTGTACAACACTGCGATTGTGTGCGCAGCTTGCCAACTGAGAGAAAACAGTACCTGACCACTCACCTGCCTTTTCTATTCACAGGAACATTCGATTGCAAGCTGTTTTGGACAACTTTCTTTCTCTTCTTGCAAAACACTCGGCAGACCTCCGTGCAGCTTCTAGAACACGATGGGAGATGTTTTTTGTGCTGGCACAGTTTTTCCTTGCCAGACAGAGTGGAAAAGCTTTTTGCTAAGATGTAGACGAGAAGAGAGGCTAAAGACGAAGGTACGGTGCTCAGCAGAGCTAAGCACAGCTCCCGTGCGTCTTTCGGCAGAAGACACACACCGCAGAGCACTGTGAGCGGCAGAATCGTCTTTGCGCGAAGAAGCAGCTTCTTCGTCTCCGGGAGCCGGAGAGAGCGGCAACTTCGCAAAGGTGATGAAACAGGCTGTACAACACTGCGATTGTGTGCGCAGCTTGCCAACTGAGAGAAAACAGTACCTGACCACTCTCCTGCCTTTTCTATACACATGAACATTCGATTGCAAGCTGTTTTGGACAACTTTCTTTCTCTTCTTGCAAAACACTCGGCAGACCTCCGTGCAGCCTCTAGAACACGATGGGAGATGTTTTTTGTGCTGGCACAGTTTCTCCTTGCCAGACAGAGTGGAAAAGCTTTTTGCTAAGATGTAGACGAGAAGAGAGGCTAAAGACGAAGGTACGGTGCTCTGCAGAGCTAAGCACAGCTCCCGTGCCTCTTTCGGCAGAAGACACACACCGCAGAGCACTGTGAGCGGCAGAATCGTCTTTGCGCGAAGAAGCAGCTTCTTCGTCTCCGGGAGGCTGAGAGAGCGGCAGCTTCGCAAAGGTGATGAAACAAGCTGTACAACACTGCGATTGTGTGCGCAGCTTGCCAACTGAGAGAAAACAGTACCTGACCACTCTCCTGCCTTTTCTATTCACGTGAACATTGGATTGTAAGCTGTTTTGGATAACTTTCTTTCTCTTCTTGCAAAACACTCGGCAGACCTCCGTGCAGCCTCTAGAACACGAAGGGAGATGTTTTCAGTGCTGGCACAGTTTCTCCTCGCCAGACAGAGTGGAAAAGCTTTTTGCTAAGATGTAGACGAGAAGAGAGGCTAAAGACGAAGGTACGGTGCTCTGCAGAGCACTGTGAGCGGCAGAATCGTCTTTGCGCGAAGAGGCAGCTTCTTCGTCTCCGGGAACCGGAGAGAGCGGCAACTTCGCAAAGGTGATGAAACAAGCTGTATAACACTGCGATTGTGTGCGCAGCTTGCCAACTGAGAGAAAACAGTACCTGACCACTCTCCTGCCTTTTCTATTCACATGAACATTCGATTGGAAGCTGTTTTGGACAACTTTCTTTCTCTTCTTGCAAAACACTCGGCAGACCTCCGTGCAGTCTCTAGAACACGTAGGGAGATGTTTTCAGTGCTGGCACAGTTTCTCCTTGCCAGACAGAGTGGAAAAGCTTTTTGCTAAGATGTAGACGAGAAGAGAGGCTAAAGACGAAGGTACGGTGCTCTGCAGAGCTAAGCACAGCTCCCGTGCCTCTTTCCGCAGAAGACGCACACCGCAGAGCACTGTGAGGGGCAGAATCGTCTTTGCGCGAAGAAGCAGCTTCTTTGTCTCCGGGAGCCGATGAGAGCGGCAACTTGGCAAAGGTGATGAAACAAGCTGTACAACACTGCGATTGTGTGCGCAGCTTGCCAACTGAGAGAAAACAGTACCTGACCACTCTCCTGCCTTTTCTATTCACATGAACATTCGATTGCAAGCTGTTTTGGACAACTTTCTTTCTCTTCTTGCAAAACACTCGGCAGACCTCCGTGCAGCCTCTAGAACACGTTGGGAGATGTTTTCAGTGCTGGCACAGTTTCTCCTTGCCAGACAGAGTGGAAAAGCTTTTTGCTAAGATGTAGACGAGAAGAGAGGCTAAAGACGAAGGTACGGTGCTCTGCAGAGCTAAGCACAGCTCCCGTGCCTCTTTCGGCAGAAGACGCACACTGCAGAGCACTGTGAGCGGCAGAATCGTCTTTGCGCGAAGAAGCAGCTTCTTCGTCTCCGGGAGCCGGAGAGAGCGGCAACTTCGCAAAGGTGATGAAACAAGCTGTACAACACTGCGATTGTGTGCGCAGCTTGCCAACTGAGAGAAAACAGTACCTGACCACTCTCCTGCCTTTTCTATTCACAGGAACATTCGATTGCAAGCTGTTTTGGACAACTTTCTTTCTCTTCTTGCAAAACACTCGGCAGACCTCCGTGCAGCTTCTAGAACACGATGGGAGATGTTTTTTGTGCTGGCACAGTTTCTCCTTGCCAGACAGAGTGGAAAAGCTTTTTGCTAAGATGTAGACGAGAAGAGAGGCTAAAGACGAAGGTACGGTGCTCTGAAGAGCACTGTGAGCGGCAGAATCGTCTTTGCGCGAAGAAGCAGCTTCTTCGTCTCCGGGAGCCGGAGAGAGCGGCAACTTCGCAAAGGTGATGAAACAAGCTGTACAAAACTGCGATTGTGTGCGCAGCTTACAAAATGAGAGAAAACAGTATCTGACCACTCTCCTGCCTTTTCTATTCACGTAAACATTCGATTGGAAGCTGTTTTGGACAACTTTCTTTCTCTTCTTGCAAAACACTCGGCAGACCTCCGTGCAGCCTCTAGAACACGTAGGGAGATGTTTTCAGTGCTGGCACAGTTTCTCCTTGCCAGACAGAGTGGAAAAGCTTTTTGCTAAGATGTAGACGAGAAGAGAGGCTAAAGACGAAGGTACGGTGCTCTGCAGAGCTAAGCACAGCTCCCGTGCCTCTTTCCGCAGAAGACGCACACTGCAGAGCACTGTGAGCGGCAGAATCGTCTTTGCGCGAAGAAGCAGCTTCTTCGTCTCCGGGAGCCGGAGAGAGCGGCAACTTCGCAAAGGTGATGAAACAAGCTGTACAACACTGCGATTGTGTGCGCAGCTTGCCAACTGAGAGAAAACAGTACCTGACCACTCGCCTGCCTTTTCTATTCACAGGAACATTCGATTGCAAGCTGTTTTGGACAACTTTCTTTCTCTTCTTGCAAAACACTCGGCAGACCTCCGTGCAGCTTCTAGAACACGATGGGAGATGTTTTTTGTGCTGGCACAGTTTTTCCTTGCCAGACAGAGTGGAAAAGCTTTTTGCTAAGATGTAGACGAGAAGAGAGGCTAAAGACGAAGGTACGGTGCTCTGCAGAGCTAAGCACAGCTCCCGTGCCTCTTTCGGCAGAAGACACACACCGCAGAGCACTGTGAGCGGCAGAATCGTCTTTGCGCGAAGAAGCAGCTTCTTCGTCTCCGGGAGCCGGAGAGAGCGGCAACTTCGCAAAGGTGATGAAACAAGCTGTACAACACTGCGATTGTGTGCTCAGCTTGCCAACTGAGAGAAAACAGTACCTGACCACTCTCCTGCCTTTTCTATTCACATGAACATTCGATTGCAAGCTGTTTTGGACAACTTTCTTTCTCTTCTTGCAAAACACTCGGCAGACCTCCGTGCAGCCTCTAGAACACGATGGGAGATGTTTTTTGTGCTGGCAGAGTTTCTCCTTGCCAGACAGAGTGGAAAAGCTTTTTGCTAAGATGTAGACGAGAAGAGAGGCTAAAGACGAAGGTACGGTGCTCTGCAGAGCTAAGCACAGCTCCCGTGCCTCTTTCGGCAGAAGACACACACCGCAGAGCACTGTGAGCGGCAGAATCGTCTTTGCGCGAAGAAGCAGCTTCTTCGTCTCCGGGAGGCTGAGAGAGCGGCAGCTTCGCAAAGGTGATGAAACAAGCTGTACAACACTGCGATTGTGTGCGCAGCTTGCCAACTGAGAGAAAACAGTACCTGACCACTCTCCTGCCTTTTCTAGTCACATGAACATTCGATTGCAAGCTGTTTTGGACAACTTTCTTTCTCTTCTTGCAAAACACTCGGCAGACCTCCGTGCAGCCTCTAGAACACGATGGGAGATGTTTTCTGTGCTGGCACAGTTTCTCCTTGCCAGACAGAGTGGAAAAGCTTTTTGCTAAGATGTAGACGAGAAGAGAGGCTAAAGAAGCATGTACGGTGCCTCTCAGAGCAAAGCACAGCTCCCGGGGCTCTTTCGGCAGAAGGCGCACACCGCAGAGCACTGTGAGCGGCAGAATCGTCTTTGCGCGAAGAAGCAGCTTCTTCGTCTCCGGGAGCCGGAGAGAGCGGCAGCTTCGCAAAGGTGATGAAACAAGCTGTACAACACTGCGATTGTGTGCGCAGCTTGCCAAGTGAGAGAAAACAGTACCTGACCACTCTCCTGCCTTTTCTATTCACATGAACATTCGATTGCAAGCTGTTTTGGACAACTTTCTTTCTCTTCTTGCAAAACACTCGGCAGACCTGCGTGCAGCCTCTAGAACACGATGGGAGATGTTTTCTGTGCTGGCACAGTTTCTCCTTGCCAGACAGAGTGGAAAAGCTTTTTGCTAAGATGTAGACGAGAAGAGAGGCTAAAGAAGCACGTATGGTGCTACTCAGAGCTAAGCACCGCTCCCGGACCTCTTTCGGCAGAAGGCGCACACCGCAGATCACTGTGAGCGGCAGAATCGTCTTTGCGCGAAGAAGCAGCTTCTTCGTCTCCGGGAGCCGGAGAGAGCGGCAACTTCGCAAAGGTGATGAAACAAGCTGTACAACACTGCGATTGTTTGCGCAGCTTGCCAACTGAGAGAAAACAGTACCTGACCACTCTCCTGCCTTTTCTATTCACATGAACATTCGATTGCAAGCTGTTTTGGACAACTTTCTTTCTCTTCTTGCAAAACACTCGGCAGACCTGCGTGCAGCCTCTAGAACACGATGGAAGATGTTTTTTGTGCTGGCACAGTTTCTCCTTGCCAGACAGAGTGGAAAAGCTTTTTGCTAAGATGTAGACGAGAAGAGAGGCTAAAGACGAAGGTACGGTGCTCTGCAGAGCACTGTGAGCGGCAGAATCGTCTTTGCGCGAAGAGGCAGCTTCTTCGTCTCCGGGAACCGGAGAGAGCGGCAACTTCGCAAAGGTGATGAAACAAGCTGTACAACACTGCGATTGTGTGCGCAGCTTGCCAACTGAGAGAAAACAGTACCTGACCACTCTCCTGCCTTTTCTATTCACATGAACATTCGATTGGAAGCTGTTTTGGACAACTTTCTTTCTCTTCTTGCAAAACACTCGGCAGACCTCCGTGCAGCCTCTAGAACACGATGGGACATGTTTTCTGTGCTGGCACGATTTCTCCTTGCCAGACAGAGTGGAAAAGCTTTTTGCTAAGATGTAGACGAGAAGAGAGGCTAAAGACGAAGGTACGGTGCTCTGCAGAGCTAAGCACAGCTCCCGTGCCTCTTTCGGCAGAAGACACACACCGCAGAGCACTGTGAGCGGCAGAATCGTCTTTGCGCGAAGAAGCAGCTTCTTCGTCTCCGGGAGCCGGAGAGAGCGGCAACTTGGCAAAGGTGATGAAACAAGCTGTACAACACTGCGATTGTGTGCGCAGCTTGCCAACTGAGAGAAAACAGTACCTGACCACTCTCCTGCCTTTTCTATTCACATGAACATTCGATTGGAAGCTGTTTTGGACAACTTTCTTTCTCTTCTTGCAAAACACTCGGCAGACCTCCGTGCAGCCTCTAGAACACGATGGGAGATGTTTTTTGTGCTGGCACAGTTTCTCCTTGCCAGACAGAGTGGAAAAGCGTTTTGCTAAGATGTAGACGAGAAGAGAGGCTAAAGACGAAGGTACGGTGCTCTGCAGAGCTAAGCACCGCTCCCGGGCCTCTTTCGGCAGAAGACGCACACCGCAGAGCACTGTGAGCGGCAGAATCGTCTTTGCGCGAAGAAGCAGCTTCTTCGTCTCCGGGAGCCGGAGTGAGCGGCAACTTGGCAAAGGTGATGAAACAAGCTGTACAACACTGCGATTGTGTGCGCAGCTTGCCAACTGAGAGAAAACAGTACCTGACCACTCTCCTGCCTTTTCTATTCACGTGAACATTGGATTGTAAGCTGTTTTGGACAACTTTCTTTCTCTTCTTGCAAAACACTCGGCAGACCTCCGTGCAGCCTCTAGAACACGTTGGGAGATGTTTTCAGTGCTGGCACAGTTTCTCCTCGCCAGACAGAGTGGAAAAGCTTTTTGCTAAGATGTAGACGAGAAGAGAGGCTAAAGACGAAGGTACGGTGCTCTGCAGAGCACTGTGAGCGGCAGAATCGTCTTTGCGCGAAGAGGCAGCTTCTTCGTCTCCGGGAACCGGAGAGAGCGGCAACTTCGCAAAGGTGATGAAACAAGCTGTACAACACTGCGATTGTGTGCGCAGCTTGCCAACTGAGAGAAAACAGTACCTGACCACTCTCCTGCCTTTTCTATTCACATGAACATTCGATTGGAAGCTGTTTTGGACAACTTCCTTTCTCTTCTTGCAAAACACTCGGCAGACCTCCGTGCAGCCTCTAGAACACGATGGGAGATGTTTTCTGTGCTGGCACGATTTCTCCTTGCCAGACAGAGTGGAAAAGCTTTTTGCTAAGATGTAGACGAGAAGAGAGGCTAAAGACGAAGGTACGGTGCTCTGCAGAGCTAAGCACAGCTCCCGTGCCTCTTTCGGCAGAAGACACACACCGCAGAGCACTGTGAGCGGCAGAATCGTCTTTGCGCGAAGAAGCAGCTTCTTCGTCTCCGGGAGCCGGAGAGAGCGGCAACTTCGCAAAGGTGATGAAACAAGCTGTACAACACTGCGATTGTGTGCGCAGCTTGCCAACTGAGAGAAAACAGTACCTGACCACTCTCCTGCCTTTTCTATTCACATGAACATTCGATTGGAAGCTGTTTTGGACAACTTTCTTTCTCTTCTTGCAAAACACTCGGCAGACCTCCCTGCAGCCTCTAGAACACGATGGGAGATGTTTTTTGTGCTGGCACAGTTTCTCCTTGCCAGACAGAGTGGAAAAGCGTTTTGCTAAGATGTAGACGAGAAGAGAGGCTAAAGACGAAGGTACGGTGCTCTGCAGAGCTAAGCACCGCTCCCGGGCCTCTTTCGGCAGAAGACGCACACCGCAGAGCACTGTGAGCGGCAGAATCGTCTTTGCGCGAAGAAGCAGCTTCTTCGTCTCCGGGAGCCGGAGTGAGCGGCAACTTGGCAAAGGTGATGAAACAAGCTGTACAACACTGCGATTGTGTGCGCAGCTTGCCAACTGAGAGAAAACAGTACCTGACCACTCTCCTGCCTTTTCTATACACATGAACATTCGATTGCAAGCTGTTTTGGACAACTTTCTTTCTCTTCTTGCAAAACACTCGGCAGACCTCCGTGCAGCCTCTAGAACACGATGGGAGATGTTTTCTGTGCTGGCACAGTTTCTCCTTGCCAGACAGAGTGGAAAAGCTTTTTGCTAAGATGTAGACGAGAAGAGAGGCTAAAGACGAAGGTACGGTGCTCTGCAGAGCACTGTGAGCGGCAGAATCGTCTTTGCGCGAAGAAGCAGCTTATTCGTCTCCGGGAGCCGGAGAGAGCGGCAGCTTCGCAAAGGTGATGAAACAAGCTGTACAAAACTGCGATTGTGTGCGCAGCTTACCAACTGAGAGAAAACAGTACCTGACCACTCTCCTGCCTTTTCTATTCACATAAACATTCGATTGGAAGCTGTTTTGGACAACTTTCTTTCTCTTCTTGCAAAACACTCGGCAGACCTCCGTGCAGCCTCTAGAACACGTTGGGAGATGTTTTCAGTGCTGGCACAGTTTCTCCTCGCCAGACAGAGTGGAAAAGCTTTTTGCTAAGATGTAGACGAGAAGAGAGGCTAAAGACGAAGGTACGGTGCTCTGCAGAGCACTGTGAGCGGCAGAATCGTCTTTGCGCGAAGAGGCAGCTTCTTCGTCTCCGGGAACCGGAGAGAGCGGCAACTTCGCAAAGGTGATGAAACAAGCTGTACAACACTGCGATTGTGTGCGCAGCTTGCCAACTGAGAGAAAACAGTACCTGACCACTCTCCTGCCTTTTCTATTCACAGGAACATTCGATTGCAAGCTGTTTTGGACAACTTTCTTTCTCTTCTTGCAAAACACTCGGCAGAACTCCGTGCAGCCTCTAGAACACGATGGGAGATGTTTTTTGTGCTGGCACAGTTTCTCCTTGCCAGACAGAGTGGAAAAGCTTTTTGCTAAGATGTAGACGAGAAGAGAGGCTAAAGACGAAGGTACGGTGCTCTGAAGAGCACTGTGACCGGCAGAATCGTCTTTGCGCGAAGAAGCTGCTTCTTCGTCTCCGGGAGCCGGAGAGAGCGGCAACTTCGCAAAGGTGATGAAACAAGCTGTACAAAACTGCGATTGTGTGCGCAGCTTACCAAATGAGAGAAAACAGTATCTGACCACTCTCCTGCCTTTTCTATTCACGTAAACATTCGATTGGAAGCTGTTTTGGACAACTTTCTTTCTCTTCTTGCAAAACACTCGGCAGACCTCCGTGCAGCCTCTAGAACACGTTGGGAGATGTTTTCAGTGCTGGCACAGTTTCTCCTTGCCAGACAGAGTGGAAAAGCTTTTTGCTAAGATGTAGACGAGAAGAGAGGCTTTAGACGAAGGTACGGTGCTCTGCAGAGCTAAGCACAGCTCCCGTGCCTCTTTCCGCAGAAGACGCACACTGCAGAGCACTGTGAGCGGCAGAATCGTCTTTGCGCGAAGAAGCAGCTTCTTCGTCTCCGGGAGCCGGAGAGAGCGGCAACTTCGCAAAGGTGATGAAACAAGCTGTACAACACTGCGATTGTGTGCGCAGCTTGCCAACTGAGAGAAAACAGTACCTGACCACTCACCTGCCTTTTCTATTCACAGGAACATTCGATTGCAAGCTGTTTTGGACAACTTTCTTTCTCTTCTTGCAAAACACTCGGCAGACCTCCGTGCAGCTTCTAGAACACGATGGGAGATGTTTTTTGTGCTGGCACAGTTTTTCCTTGCCAGACAGAGTGGAAAAGCTTTTTGCTAAGATGTAGACGAGAAGAGAGGCTAAAGACGAAGGTACGGTGCTCAGCAGAGCTAAGCACAGCTCCCGTGCGTCTTTCGGCAGAAGACACACACCGCAGAGCACTGTGAGCGGCAGAATCGTCTTTGCGCGAAGAAGCAGCTTCTTCGTCTCCGGGAGCCGGAGAGAGCGGCAACTTCGCAAAGGTGATGAAACAGGCTGTACAACACTGCGATTGTGTGCGCAGCTTGCCAACTGAGAGAAAACAGTACCTGACCACTCTCCTGCCTTTTCTATACACATGAACATTCGATTGGAAGCTGTTTTGGACAACTTTCTTTCTCTTCTTGCAAAACACTCGGCAGACCTCCGTGCAGCCTCTAGAACACGATGGGAGATGTTTTTTGTGCTGGCACAGTTTCTCCTTGCCAGACAGAGTGGAAAAGCTTTTTGCTAAGATGTAGACGAGAAGAGAGGCTAAAGACGAAGGTACGGTGCTCTGCAGAGCTAAGCACAGCTCCCGTGCCTCTTTCGGCAGAAGACACACACCGCAGAGCACTGTGAGCGGCAGAATCGTCTTTGCGCGAAGAAGCAGCTTCTTCGTCTCCGGGAGGCTGAGAGAGCGGCAGCTTCGCAAAGGTGATGAAACAAGCTGTACAACACTGCGATTGTGTGCGCAGCTTGCCAACTGAGAGAAAACAGTACCTGACCACTCTCCTGCCTTTTCTATTCACGTGAACATTGGATTGTAAGCTGTTTTGGATAACTTTCTTTCTCTTCTTGCAAAACACTCGGCAGACCTCCGTGCAGCCTCTAGAACACGAAGGGAGATGTTTTCAGTGCTGGCACAGTTTCTCCTCGCCAGACAGAGTGGAAAAGCTTTTTGCTAAGATGTAGACGAGAAGAGAGGCTAAAGACGAAGGTACGGTGCTCTGCAGAGCACTGTGAGCGGCAGAATCGTCTTTGCGCGAAGAGGCAGCTTCTTCGTCTCCGGGAACCGGAGAGAGCGGCAACTTCGCAAAGGTGATGAAACAAGCTGTATAACACTGCGATTGTGTGCGCAGCTTGCCAACTGAGAGAAAACAGTACCTGACCACTCTCCTGCCTTTTCTATTCACATGAACATTCGATTGGAAGCTGTTTTGGACAACTTTCTTTCTCTTCTTGCAAAACACTCGGCAGACCTCCGTGCAGTCTCTAGAACACGATGGGAGATGTTTTCTGTGCTGGCACGATTTCTCCTTGCCAGACAGAGTGGAAAAGCTTTTTGCTAAGATGTAGACGAGAAGAGAGGCTAAAGACGAAGGTACGGTGCTCTGCAGAGCTAAGCACAGCTCCCGTGCCTCTTTCGGCAGAAGACACACACCGCAGAGCACTGTGAGCGGCAGAATCGTCTTTGCGCGAAGAAGCAGCTTCTTCGTCTCCGGGAGCCGGAGAGAGCGGCAACTTGGCAAAGGTGATGAAACAAGCTGTACAACACTGCGATTGTGTGCGCAGCTTGCCAACTGAGAGAAAACAGTACCTGACCACTCTCCTGCCTTTTCTATTCACATGAACATTCGATTGCAAGCTGTTTTGGACAACTTTCTTTCTCTTCTTGCAAAGAACTCTGCTGAACTCAGTGCAGCCTCTAGAACACGATGGGAGATGTTTTTTGTGCTGGCACAGTTTCTCCTTGCCAGACAGAGTGGAAAAGCTTTTTGCTAAGATGTAGACGAGAAGAGAGGCTAAAGACGAAGATACGGTGCTCTGCAGAGCTAAGCACCGCTCCCGGGCCTCTTTCGGCAGAAGACGCACACCGCAGAGCACTGTGAGCGGCAGAATCGTCTTTGCGCGAAGAAGCAGCTTCTTCGTCTCCGGGAGCCGGAGTGAGCGGCAACTTGGCAAAGGTGATGAAACAAGCTGTACAACACTGCGATTGTGTGCGCAGCTTGCCAACTGAGAGAAAACAGTACCTGACCACTCTCCTGCCTTTTCTATTCTCGTGAACATTCGATTGCAAGCTGTTTTGGACAACTTTCTTTCTCTTCTTGCAAAACACATCGGCAGACCTCCGTGCAGCCTCTAGAACACGATGGGAGATGTTTTCTGTGCTGGCACAGTTTCTCCTTGCCAGACAGAGTGGAAAAGCTTTTTGCTAAGATGTAGACGAGAAGAGAGGCTAAAGACGAAGGTACGGTGCTCTGCAGAGCTAAGCACAGCTCCCGTGCCTCTTTCCGCAGAAGACGCACACCGCAGAGCACTGTGAGCGGCAGAATCGTCTTTGCGCGAAGAAGCAGCTTCTTCGTCTCCGGAAGCCGGAGAGAGCGGCAGCTTCGCAAAGGTGATGAAACAAGCTGTACAACACTGCGATTGTGTGCGCAGCTTGCCAACTGAGAGAAAAACAGTACCTGACCACTCTCCTGCCTTTTCTATTCACGTGAACATTGGATTGCAAGCTGTTTTGGACAGCTTTCTTTCTCTTCTTGCAAAACACTCGGCAGACCTCCGTTAAGCTTCTAGAACACGATGGGAGATGTTTTTTGTGCTGGCACAGTTTCTCCTTGCCAGACAGAGTGGAAAAGCTTTTTGCTAAGATGTAGACGAGAAGAGAGGCAAAAGACAAAGGTACGGTGCTCTGCAGAGCTAAGCACAGCTCCCGTGCCTCTTTCGGCAGAAGACACACACCGCAGAGCACTGTGAGCGGCAGAATCGTCTTTGCGCGAAGAAGCAGCTTCTTCGTCTCCGGGAGCCGGAGAGAGCGGCAAATTCGCAAAGGTGATGAAACAAGCTGTACAACACTGCGATTGTGTGCGCAGCTTGCCAACTGAGAGAAAACAGTACCTGACCACTCTCCTGCCTTTTCTATTCACATGAACATTCGATTGTAAGCTGTTTCGGACAACTTTCTTTCTCTTCTTGCAAAGAACTCTGCTGAACTCAGTGCAGCCTCTAGAAAACGATGGGAGAGGTTTTTTGTGCTGGCACAGTTTCTCCTTGCCAGACAGAGTGGAAAAGCTTTTTGCTAAGATGTAGACGAGAAGAGAGGCTAAAGACGAAGGTACGGTGCTCTGCAGAGCTAAGCACAGCTCCCGTGCCTCTTTCGGCAGAAGACACACACCGCAGAGCACTGTGAGCGGCAGAATCGTCTTTGCGCGAAGAAGCAGCTTCTTCGTCTCCGGGAGCCGGAGAGAGCGGCAACTTCGCAGAGGTGATGAAACAAGCTGTACAACACTGCGATTGTGTGCGCAGCTTGCCAACTGAGAGAAAACAGTACCTGACCACTCTCCTGCCTTTTCTATTCACAGGAACATTCGATTGCAAGCTGTTTTGGACAACTTTCTTTCTCTTCTTGCAAAACACTCGGCAGACCTCCGTGCAGCTTCTAGAACACGATGGGAGATGTTTTTTGTGCTGGCACAGTTTCTCCTTGCCAGACAGAGTGGAAAAGCTTTTTGCTAAGATGTAGACGAGAAGAGAGGCTAAAGACGAAGGTACGGTGCTCTGCAGAGCACTGTGAGCGGCAGAATCGTCTTTGCGCGAAGAGGCAGCTTCTTCGTCTCCGGGAACCGGAGAGAGCGGCAACTTCGCAAAGGTGATGAAACAAGCTGTACAACACTGCGATTGTGTGCGCAGCTTGCCAACTGAGAGAAAACAGTACCTGACCACTCTCCTGCCTTTTCTATTCCTAGGAACATTCGATTGCAAGCTGTTTTGGACAACTTTCTTTCTCTTCTTGCAAAACACTCGGCAGACCTCCGTGCAGCTTCTAGAACACGATGGGAGATGTTTTTTGTGCTGGCACAGTTTCTCCTTGCCAGACAGAGTGGAAAAGCTTTTTGCTAAGATGTAGACGAGAAGAGAGGCTAAAGACGAAGGTACGGTGCTCTGCAGAGCTAAGCACAGCTCCCGTGCCTCTTTCGGCAGAAGACGCACACTGCAGAGCACTGTGAGCGGCAGAATCGTCTTTGCGCGAAGAAGCAGCTTCTTTGTCTCCGGGAGCCGGAGAGAGCGGCAACATCGCAAAGGTGATGAAACAAGCTGTACAACACTGCGATTGTGTGCGCAGCTTGCCAACTGAGAGAAAACAGTACCTGACCACTCTCCTGCCTTTTCTATTCACGTGAACATTCGATTGGAAGCTGTTTTGGACAACTTTCTTTCTCTTCTTGCAAAACACTCGGCAGACCTCCGTGCAGCCTCTAGAACACGATGGGAGATGTTTTCAGTGCTGGCACAGTTTCTCCTTGCCAGACAGAGTGGAAAAGCTTTTTGCTAAGATGTAGACGAGAAGAGAGGCTAAAGACGAAGGTACGGTGCTCTGCAGAGCTAAGCACAGCTCCCGGGCCACTTTCGGCAGAAGACACACACCGCAGAGCACTGTGAGCGGCAGAATCGTCTTTGCGCGAAGAAGCAGCTTATTCGTCTCCGGGAGCCGGAGAGAGCGGCAACTTGGAAAAGGTGATGAAACAAGCTGTACAACACTGCGATTGTGTGCGCAGCTTGCCAACTGAGAGAAAACAGTACCTGACCACTCTCCTGCCTTTTCTATTCACATGAACATTCGATTGCAAGCTGTTTTGGCCAACTTTCTTTCTCTTCTTGCAAAACACTCGGCAGACCTCCGTGCAGCCTCTAGAACACGTTGGGAGATGTTTTCAGTGCTGGCACAGTTTCTCCTTGCCAGACAGAGTGGAAAAGCTTTTTGCTAAGATGTAGACGAGAAGAGAGGCTAAAGACGAAGGTACGGTGCTCTGCAGAGCTAAGCACAGCTCCCGTGCCTCTTTCCGCAGAAGACGCACACTGCAGAGCACTGTGAGCGGCAGAATCGTCTTTGCGCGAAGAGGCAGCTTCTTCGTCTCCGGGAGCCGGAGAGAGCGGCAACTTCGCAAAGGTGATGAAACAAGCTGTACAACACTGCGATTGTGTGCGCAGCTTGCCAACTGAGAGAAAACAGTACCTGACCACTCTCCTGCCTTTTCTATTCACAGGAACATTCGATTACAAGCTGTTTTGGACAACTTTCTTTCTCTTCTTGCAAAACACTCGGCAGACCTCCGTGCAGCTTCTAGAACACGATGGGAGATGTTTTTTGTGCTGGCACAGTTTCTCCTTGCCAGACAGAGAGGAAAAGCTTTTTGCTAAGATGTAGACGAGAAGAGAGGCTAAAGACGAAGGTACGGTGCTCTGAAGAGCACTGTGAGCGGCAGAATCGTCTTTGCGCGAAGAAGCAGCTTCTTCGTCTCCGGGAGCCGGAGAGCGGCAACTTCGCAAAGGTGATGAAACAAGCTGTACAAAACTGCGATTGTGTGCGCAGCTTACCAAATGAGAGAAAACAGTATCTGACCACTCTCCTGCCTTTTCTATTCACGTAAACATTCGATTGGAAGCTGTTTTGGACAACTTTCTTTCTCTTCTTGCAAAACACTCGGCAGACCTCCGTGCAGCCTCTAGAACACGTAGGGAGATGTTTTCAGTGCTGGCACAGTTTCTCCTTGCCAGACAGAGTGGAAAAGCTTTTTGCTAAGATGTAGACGAGAAGAGAGGCTAAAGACGAAGGTACGGTGCTCTGCAGAGCTAAGCACAGCTCCCGTGCCTCTTTCCGCAGAAGACGCACACCGCAGAGCACTGTGAGGGGCAGAATCGTCTTTGCGCGAAGAAGCAGCTTCTTTGTCTCCGGGAGCCGATGAGAGCGGCAACTTGGCAAAGGTGATGAAACAAGCTGTACAACACTGCGATTGTGTGCGCAGCTTGCCAACTGAGAGAAAACAGTACCTGACCACTCTCCTGCCTTTTCTATTCACATGAACATTCGATTGCAAGCTGTTTTGGACAACTTTCTTTCTCTTCTTGCAAAACACTCGGCAGACCTCCGTGCAGCCTCTAGAACACGTTGGGAGATGTTTTCAGTGCTGGCACAGTTTCTCCTTGCCAGACAGAGTGGAAAAGCTTTTTGCTAAGATGTAGACGAGAAGAGAGGCTAAAGACGAAGGTACGGTGCTCTGCAGAGCTAAGCACAGCTCCCGTGCCTCTTTCGGCAGAAGACGCACACTGCAGAGCACTGTGAGCGGCAGAATCGTCTTTGCGCGAAGAAGCAGCTTCTTCGTCTCCGGGAGCCGGAGAGAGCGGCAACTTGGCAAAGGTGATGAAACAAGCTGTACAACACTGCGATTGTGTGCGCAGCTTGCCAACTGAGAGAAAACAGTACCTGACCACTCTCCTGCCTTTTCTATTCACAGGAACATTCGATTGCAAGCTGTTTTGGACAACTTTCTTTCTCTTCTTGCAAAACACTCGGCAGACCTCCGTGCAGCTTCTAGAACACGATGGGAGATGTTTTTTGTGCTGGCACAGTTTCTCCTTGCCAGACAGAGTGGAAAAGCTTTTTGCTAAGATGTAGACGAGAAGAGAGGCTAAAGACGAAGGTACGGTGCTCTGAAGAGCACTGTGAGCGGCAGAATCGTCTTTGCGCGAAGAAGCAGCTTCTTCGTCTCCGGGAGCCGGAGAGAGCGGCAACTTCGCAAAGGTGATGAAACAAGCTGTACAAAACTGCGATTGTGTGCGCAGCTTACAAAATGAGAGAAAACAGTATCTGACCACTCTCCTGCCTTTTCTATTCACGTAAACATTCGATTGGAAGCTGTTTTGGACAACTTTCTTTCTCTTCTTGCAAAACACTCGGCAGACCTCCGTGCAGCCTCTAGAACACGTAGGGAGATGTTTTCAGTGCTGGCACAGTTTCTCCTTGCCAGACAGAGTGGAAAAGCTTTTTGCTAAGATGTAGACGAGAAGAGAGGCTAAAGACGAAGGTACGGTGCTCTGCAGAGCTAAGCACAGCTCCCGTGCCTCTTTCCGCAGAAGACGCACACTGCAGAGCACTGTGAGCGGCAGAATCGTCTTTGCGCGAAGAAGCAGCTTCTTCGTCTCCGGGAGCCGGAGAGAGCGGCAACTTCGCAAAGGTGATGAAACAAGCTGTACAACACTGCGATTGTGTGCGCAGCTTGCCAACTGAGAGAAAACAGTACCTGACCACTCGCCTGCCTTTTCTATTCACAGGAACATTCGATTGCAAGCTGTTTTGGACAACTTTCTTTCTCTTCTTGCAAAACACTCGGCAGACCTCCGTGCAGCTTCTAGAACACGATGGGAGATGTTTTTTGTGCTGGCACAGTTTTTCCTTGCCAGACAGAGTGGAAAAGCTTTTTGCTAAGATGTAGACGAGAAGAGAGGCTAAAGACGAAGGTACGGTGCTCTGCAGAGCTAAGCACAGCTCCCGTGCCTCTTTCGGCAGAAGACACACACCGCAGAGCACTGTGAGCGGCAGAATCGTCTTTGCGCGAAGAAGCAGCTTCTTCGTCTCCGGGAGCCGGAGAGAGCGGCAACTTCGCAAAGGTGATGAAACAGGCTGTACAACACTGCGATTGTGTGCTCAGCTTGCCAACTGAGAGAAAACAGTACCTGACCACTCTCCTGCCTTTTCTATTCACATGAACATTCGATTGCAAGCTGTTTTGGACAACTTTCTTTCTCTTCTTGCAAAACACTCGGCAGACCTCCGTGCAGCCTCTAGAACACGATGGGAGATGTTTTTTGTGCTGGCAGAGTTTCTCCTTGCCAGACAGAGTGGAAAAGCTTTTTGCTAAGATGTAGACGAGAAGAGAGGCTAAAGACGAAGGTACGGTGCTCTGCAGAGCTAAGCACAGCTCCCGTGCCTCTTTCGGCAGAAGACACACACCGCAGAGCACTGTGAGCGGCAGAATCGTCTTTGCGCGAAGAAGCAGCTTCTTCGTCTCCGGGAGGCTGAGAGAGCGGCAGCTTCGCAAAGGTGATGAAACAAGCTGTACAACACTGCGATTGTGTGCGCAGCTTGCCAACTGAGAGAAAACAGTACCTGACCACTCTCCTGCCTTTTCTATTCACATGAACATTCGATTGCAAGCTGTTTTGGACAACTTTCTTTCTCTTCTTGCAAAACACTCGGCAGACCTGCGTGCAGCCTCTAGAACACGATGGGAGATGTTTTCTGTGCTGGCACAGTTTCTCCTTGCCAGACAGAGTGGAAAAGCTTTTTGCTAAGATGTAGACGAGAAGAGAGGCTAAAGAAGCACGTATGGTGCTACTCAGAGCTAAGCACCGCTCCCGGACCTCTTTCGGCAGAAGGCGCACACCGCAGATCACTGTGAGCGGCAGAATCGTCTTTGCGCGAAGAAGCAGCTTCTTCGTCTCCGGGAGCCGGAGAGAGCGGCAACTTCGCAAAGGTGATGAAACAAGCTGTACAACACTGCGATTGTTTGCGCAGCTTGCCAACTGAGAGAAAACAGTACCTGACCACTCTCCTGCCTTTTCTATTCACATGAACATTCGATTGCAAGCTGTTTTGGACAACTTTCTTTCTCTTCTTGCAAAACACTCGGCAGACCTGCGTGCAGCCTCTAGAACACGATGGAAGATGTTTTTTGTGCTGGCACAGTTTCTCCTTGCCAGACAGAGTGGAAAAGCTTTTTGCTAAGATGTAGACGAGAAGAGAGGCTAAAGACGAAGGTACGGTGCTCTGCAGAGCACTGTGAGCGGCAGAATCGTCTTTGCGCGAAGAGGCAGCTTCTTCGTCTCCGGGAACCGGAGAGAGCGGCAACTTCGCAAAGGTGATGAAACAAGCTGTACAACACTGCGATTGTGTGCGCAGCTTGCCAACTGAGAGAAAACAGTACCTGACCACTCTCCTGCCTTTTCTATTCACATGAACATTCGATTGGAAGCTGTTTTGGACAACTTTCTTTCTCTTCTTGCAAAACACTCGGCAGACCTCCGTGCAGCCTCTAGAACACGATGGGACATGTTTTCTGTGCTGGCACGATTTCTCCTTGCCAGACAGAGTGGAAAAGCTTTTTGCTAAGATGTAGACGAGAAGAGAGGCTAAAGACGAAGGTACGGTGCTCTGCAGAGCTAAGCACAGCTCCCGTGCCTCTTTCGGCAGAAGACACACACCGCAGAGCACTGTGAGCGGCAGAATCGTCTTTGCGCGAAGAAGCAGCTTCTTCGTCTCCGGGAGCCGGAGAGAGCGGCAACTTGGCAAAGGTGATGAAACAAGCTGTACAACACTGCGATTGTGTGCGCAGCTTGCCAACTGAGAGAAAACAGTACCTGACCACTCTCCTGCCTTTTCTATTCACATGAACATTCGATTGGAAGCTGTTTTGGACAACTTTCTTTCTCTTCTTGCAAAACACTCGGCAGACCTCCGTGCAGCCTCTAGAACACGATGGGAGATGTTTTTTGTGCTGGCACAGTTTCTCCTTGCCAGACAGAGTGGAAAAGCGTTTTGCTAAGATGTAGACGAGAAGAGAGGCTAAAGACGAAGGTACGGTGCTCTGCAGAGCTAAGCACCGCTCCCGGGCCTCTTTCGGCAGAAGACGCACACCGCAGAGCACTGTGAGCGGCAGAATCGTCTTTGCGCGAAGAAGCAGCTTCTTCGTCTCCGGGAGCCGGAGTGAGCGGCAACTTGGCAAAGGTGATGAAACAAGCTGTACAACACTGCGATTGTGTGCGCAGCTTGCCAACTGAGAGAAAACAGTACCTGACCACTCTCCTGCCTTTTCTATTCACGTGAACATTGGATTGTAAGCTGTTTTGGACAACTTTCTTTCTCTTCTTGCAAAACACTCGGCAGACCTCCGTGCAGCCTCTAGAACACGAAGGGAGATGTTTTCAGTGCTGGCACAGTTTCTCCTCGCCAGACAGAGTGGAAAAGCTTTTTGCTAAGATGTAGACGAGAAGAGAGGCTAAAGACGAAGGTACGGTGCTCTGCAGAGCACTGTGAGCGGCAGAATCGTCTTTGCGCGAAGAGGCAGCTTCTTCGTCTCCGGGAACCGGAGAGAGCGGCAACTTCGCAAAGGTGATGAAACAAGCTGTACAACACTGCGATTGTGTGCGCAGCTTGCCAACTGAGAGAAAACAGTACCTGACCACTCTCCTGCCTTTTCTATTCACATGAACATTCGATTGGAAGCTGTTTTGGACAACTTTCTTTCTCTTCTTGCAAAACACTCGGCAGACCTCCGTGCAGCCTCTAGAACACGATGGGAGATGTTTTCTGTGCTGGCACGATTTCTCCTTGCCAGACAGAGTGGAAAAGCTTTTTGCTAAGATGTAGACGAGAAGAGAGGCTAAAGACGAAGGTACGGTGCTCTGCAGAGCTAAGCACAGCTCCCGTGCCTCTTTCGGCAGAAGACACACACCGCAGAGCACTGTGAGCGGCAGAATCGTCTTTGCGCGAAGAAGCAGCTTCTTCGTCTCCGGGAGCCGGAGAGAGCGGCAACTTGGCAAAGGTGATGAAACAAGCTGTACAACACTGCGATTGTGTGCGCAGCTTGCCAACTGAGAGAAAACAGTACCTGACCACTCTCCTGCCTTTTCTATTCACATGAACATTCGATTGGAAGCTGTTTTGGACAACTTTCTTTCTCTTCTTGCAAAACACTCGGCAGACCTCCCTGCAGCCTCTAGAACACGATGGGAGATGTTTTTTGTGCTGGCACAGTTTCTCCTTGCCAGACAGAGTGGAAAAGCGTTTTGCTAAGATGTAGACGAGAAGAGAGGCTAAAGACGAAGGTACGGTGCTCTGCAGAGCTAAGCACCGCTCCCGGGCCTCTTTCGGCAGAAGACGCACACCGCAGAGCACTGTGAGCGGCAGAATCGTCTTTGCGCGAAGAAGCAGCTTCTTCGTCTCCGGGAGCCGGAGTGAGCGGCAACTTGGCAAAGGTGATGAAACAAGCTGTACAACACTGCGATTGTGTGCGCAGCTTGCCAACTGAGAGAAAACAGTACCTGACCACTCTCCTGCCTTTTCTATACACATGAACATTCGATTGCAAGCTGTTTTGGACAACTTTCTTTCTCTTCTTGCAAAACACTCGGCAGACCTCCGTGCAGCCTCTAGAACACGATGGGAGATGTTTTCTGTGCTGGCACAGTTTCTCCTTGCCAGACAGAGTGGAAAAGCTTTTTGCTAAGATGTAGACGAGAAGAGAGGCTAAAGACGAAGGTACGGTGCTCTGCAGAGCACTGTGAGCGGCAGAATCGTCTTTGCGCGAAGAAGCAGCTTATTCGTCTCCGGGAGCCGGAGAGAGCGGCAGCTTCGCAAAGGTGTTGAAACAAGCTGTACAAAACTGCGATTGTGTGCGCAGCTTACCAACTGAGAGAAAACAGTACCTGACCACTCTCCTGCCTTTTCTATTCACATAAACATTCGATTGGAAGCTGTTTTGGACAACTTTCTTTCTCTTCTTGCAAAACACTCGGCAGACCTCCGTGCAGCCTCTAGAACACGTTGGGAGATGTTTTCAGTGCTGGCACAGTTTCTCCTCGCCAGACAGAGTGGAAAAGCTTTTTGCTAAGATGTAGACGAGAAGAGAGGCTAAAGACGAAGGTACGGTGCTCTGCAGAGCACTGTGAGCGGCAGAATCGTCTTTGCGCGAAGAGGCAGCTTCTTCGTCTCCGGGAACCGGAGAGAGCGGCAACTTCGCAAAGGTGATGAAACAAGCTGTACAACACTGCGATTGTGTGCGCAGCTTGCCAACTGAGAGAAAACAGTACCTGACCACTCTCCTGCCTTTTCTATTCACATGAACATTCGATTGGAAGCTGTTTTGGACAACTTTCTTTCTCTTCTTGCAAAACACTCGGCAGACCTCCGTGCAGCCTCTAGAACACGATGGGAGATGTTTTCTGTGCTGGCACGATTTCTCCTTGCCAGACAGAGTGGAAAAGCTTTTTGCTAAGATGTAGACGAGAAGAGAGGCTAAAGACGAAGGTACGGTGCTCTGCAGAGCTAAGCACAGCTCCCGTGCCTCTTTCGGCAGAAGACGCACACTGCAGAGCACTGTGAGCGGCAGAATCGTCTTTGCGCGAAGAAGCAGCTTCTTTGTCTCCGGGAGCCGGAGAGAGCGGCAACATCGCAAAGGTGATGAAACAAGCTGTACAACACTGCGATTGTGTGCGCAGCTTGCCAACTGAGAGAAAACAGTACCTGACCACTCTCCTGCCTTTTCTATTCACGTGAACATTCGATTGGAAGCTGTTTTGGACAACTTTCTTTCTCTTCTTGCAAAACACTCGGCAGACCTCCGTGCAGCCTCTAGAACACGATGGGAGATGTTTTCAGTGCTGGCACAGTTTCTCCTTGCCAGACAGAGTGGAAAAGCTTTTTGCTAAGATGTAGACGAGAAGAGAGGCTAAAGACGAAGGTACGGTGCTCTGCAGAGCTAAGCACAGCTCCCGGGCCACTTTCGGCAGAAGACACACACCGCAGAGCACTGTGAGCGGCAGAATCGTCTTTGCGCGAAGAAGCAGCTTATTCGTCTCCGGGAGCCGGAGAGAGCGGCAACTTGGAAAAGGTGATGAAACAAGCTGTACAACACTGCGATTGTGTGCGCAGCTTGCCAACTGAGAGAAAACAGTACCTGACCACTCTCCTGCCTTTTCTATTCACATGAACATTCGATTGCAAGCTGTTTTGGCCAACTTTCTTTCTCTTCTTGCAAAACACTCGGCAGACCTCCGTGCAGCCTCTAGAACACGTTGGGAGATGTTTTCAGTGCTGGCACAGTTTCTCCTTGCCAGACAGAGTGGAAAAGCTTTTTGCTAAGATGTAGACGAGAAGAGAGGCTAAAGACGAAGGTACGGTGCTCTGCAGAGCTAAGCACAGCTCCCGTGCCTCTTTCCGCAGAAGACGCACACTGCAGAGCACTGTGAGCGGCAGAATCGTCTTTGCGCGAAGAGGCAGCTTCTTCGTCTCCGGGAGCCGGAGAGAGCGGCAACTTCGCAAAGGTGATGAAACAAGCTGTACAACACTGCGATTGTGTGCGCAGCTTGCCAACTGAGAGAAAACAGTACCTGACCACTCTCCTGCCTTTTCTATTCACAGGAACATTCGATTACAAGCTGTTTTGGACAACTTTCTTTCTCTTCTTGCAAAACACACGGCAGACCTCCGTGCAGCTTCTAGAACACGATGGGAGATGTTTTTTGTGCTGGCACAGTTTCTCCTTGCCAGACAGAGAGGAAAAGCTTTTTGCTAAGATGTAGACGAGAAGAGAGGCTAAAGACGAAGGTACGGTGCTCTGAAGAGCACTGTGAGCGGCAGAATCGTCTTTGCGCGAAGAAGCAGCTTCTTCGTCTCCGGGAGCCGGAGAGCGGCAACTTCGCAAAGGTGATGAAACAAGCTGTACAAAACTGCGATTGTGTGCGCAGCTTACCAAATGAGAGAAAACAGTATCTGACCACTCTCCTGCCTTTTCTATTCACGTAAACATTCGATTGGAAGCTGTTTTGGACAACTTTCTTTCTCTTCTTGCAAAACACTCGGCAGACCTCCGTGCAGCCTCTAGAACACGATGGGAGATGTTTTCAGTGCTGGCACAGTTTCTCCTTGCCAGACAGAGTGGAAAAGCTTTTTGCTAAGATGTAGACGAGAAGAGAGGCTAAAGACGAAGGTACGGTGCTCTGCAGAGCTAAGCACAGCTCCCGTGCCTCTTTCCGCAGAAGACGCACACCGCAGAGCACTGTGAGCGGCAGAATCGTCTTTGCGCGAAGAAGCAGCTTCTTTGTCTCCGGGAGCCGATGAGAGCGGCAACTTGGCAAAGGTGATGAAACAAGCTGTACAACACTGCGATTGTGTGCGCAGCTTGCCAACTGAGAGAAAACAGTACCTGACCACTCTCCTGCCTTTTCTATTCACATGAACATTCGATTGGAAGCTGTTTTGGACAACTTTCTTTCTCTTCTTGCAAAACACTCGGCAGACCTCCCTGCAGCCTCTAGAACACGATGGGAGATGTTTTTTGTGCTGGCACAGTTTCTCCTTGCCAGACAGAGTGGAAAAGCGTTTTGCTAAGATGTAGACGAGAAGAGAGGCTAAAGACGAAGGTACGGTGCTCTGCAGAGCTAAGCACCGCTCCCGGGCCTCTTTCGGCAGAAGACGCACACCGCAGAGCACTGTGAGCGGCAGAATCGTCTTTGCGCGAAGAAGCAGCTTCTTCGTCTCCGGGAGCCGGAGTGAGCGGCAACTTGGCAAAGGTGATGAAACAAGCTGTACAACACTGCGATTGTGTGCGCAGCTTGCCAACTGAGAGAAAACACTACCTGACCACTCTCCTGCCTTTTCTATACACATGAACATTCGATTGCAAGCTGTTTTGGACAACTTTCTTTCTCTTCTTGCAAAACACTCGGCAGACCTCCGTGCAGCCTCTAGAACACGATGGGAGATGTTTTCTGTGCTGGCACAGTTTCTCCTTGCCAGACAGAGTGGAAAAGCTTTTTGCTAAAATGTAGACGAGAAGAGAGGCTAAAGACGAAGGTACGGTGCTCTGCAGAGCACTGTGAGCGGCAGAATCGTCTTTGCGCGAAGAAGCAGCTTATTCGTCTCCGGGAGCCGGAGAGAGCGGCAGCTTCGCAAAGGTGATGAAACAAGCTGTACAAAACTGCGATTGTGTGCGCAGCTTACCAACTGAGAGAAAACAGTACCTGACCACTCTCCTGCCTTTTCTATTCACATAAACATTCGATTGGAAGCTGTTTTGGACAACTTTCTTTCTCTTCTTGCAAAACACTCGGCAGACCTCCGTGCAGCCTCTAGAACACGTTGGGAGATGTTTTCAGTGCTGGCACAGTTTCTCCTCGCCAGACAGAGTGGAAAAGCTTTTTGCTAAGATGTAGACGAGAAGAGAGGCTAAAGACGAAGGTACGGTGCTCTGCAGAGCACTGTGAGCGGCAGAATCGTCTTTGCGCGAAGAGGCAGCTTCTTCGTCTCCGGGAACCGGAGAGAGCGGCAACTTCGCAAAGGTGATGAAACAAGCTGTACAACACTGCGATTGTGTGCGCAGCTTGCCAACTGAGAGAAAACAGTACCTGACCACTCTCCTGCCTTTTCTATTCACATGAACATTCGATTGGAAGCTGTTTTGGACAACTTTCTTTCTCTTCTTGCAAAACACTCGGCAGACCTCCGTGCAGCCTCTAGAACACGATGGGAGATGTTTTCTGTGCTGGCACGATTTCTCCTTGCCAGACAGAGTGGAAAAGCTTTTTGCTAAGATGTAGACGAGAAGAGAGGCTAAAGACGAAGGTACGGTGCTCTGCAGAGCTAAGCACAGCTCCCGTGCCTCTTTCGGCAGAAGACGCACACTGCAGAGCACTGTGAGCGGCAGAATCGTCTTTGCGCGAAGAAGCAGCTTCTTTGTCTCCGGGAGCCGGAGAGAGCGGCAACATCGCAAAGGTGATGAAACAAGCCGTACAACACTGCGATTGTGTGCGCAGCTTGCCAACTGAGAGAAAACAGTACCTGACCACTCTCCTGCCTTTTCTATTCACGTGAACATTCGATTGGAAGCTGTTTTGGACAACTTTCTTTCTCTTCTTGCAAAACACTCGGCAGACCTCCGTGCAGCCTCTAGAACACGATGGGAGATGTTTTCAGTGCTGGCACAGTTTCTCCTTGCCAGACAGAGTGGAAAAGCTTTTTGCTAAGATGTAGACGAGAAGAGAGGCTAAAGACGAAGGTACGGTGCTCTGCAGAGCTAAGCACAGCTCCCGGGCCACTTTCGGCAGAAGACACACACCGCAGAGCACTGTGAGCGGCAGAATCGTCTTTGCGCGAAGAAGCAGCTTATTCGTCTCCGGGAGCCGGAGAGAGCGGCAACTTGGAAAAGGTGATGAAACAAGCTGTACAACACTGCGATTGTGTGCGCAGCTTGCCAACTGAGAGAAAACAGTACCTGACCACTCTCCTGCCTTTTCTATTCACATGAACATTCGATTGCAAGCTGTTTTGGCCAACTTTCTTTCTCTTCTTGCAAAACACTCGGCAGACCTCCGTGCAGCCTCTAGAACACGTTGGGAGATGTTTTCAGTGCTGGCACAGTTTCTCCTTGCCAGACAGAGTGGAAAAGCTTTTTGCTAAGATGTAGACGAGAAGAGAGGCTAAAGACGAAGGTACGGTGCTCTGCAGAGCTAAGCACAGCTCCCGTGCCTCTTTCCGCAGAAGACGCACACTGCAGAGCACTGTGAGCGGCAGAATCGTCTTTGCGCGAAGAGGCAGCTTCTTCGTCTCCGGGAGCCGGAGAGAGCGGCAACTTCGCAAAGGTGATGAAACAAGCTGTACAACACTGCGATTGTGTGCGCAGCTTGCCAACTGAGAGAAAACAGTACCTGACCACTCTCCTGCCTTTTCTATTCACAGGAACATTCGATTACAAGCTGTTTTGGACAACTTTCTTTCTCTTCTTGCAAAACACTCGGCAGACCTCCGTGCAGCTTCTAGAACACGATGGGAGATGTTTTTTGTGCTGGCACAGTTTCTCCTTGCCAGACAGAGAGGAAAAGCTTTTTGCTAAGATGTAGACGAGAAGAGAGGCTAAAGACGAAGGTACGGTGCTCTGAAGAGCACTGTGAGCGGCAGAATCGTCTTTGCGCGAAGAAGCAGCTTCTTCGTCTCCGGGAGCCGGAGAGCGGCAACTTCGCAAAGGTGATGAAACAAGCTGTACAAAACTGCGATTGTGTGCGCAGCTTACCAAATGAGAGAAAACAGTATCTGACCACTCTCCTGCCTTTTCTATTCACGTAAACATTCGATTGGAAGCTGTTTTGGACAACTTTCTTTCTCTTCTTGCAAAACACTCGGCAGACCTCCGTGCAGCCTCTAGAACACGATGGGAGATGTTTCAGTGCTGGCACAGTTTCTCCTTGCCAGACAGAGTGGAAAAGCTTTTTGCTAAGATGTAGACGAGAAGAGAGGCTAAAGACGAAGGTACGGTGCTCTGCAGAGCTAAGCACAGCTCCCGTGCCTCTTTCCGCAGAAGACGCCACACCGCAGAGCACTGTGAGCGGCAGAATCGTCTTTGCGCGAAGGAAGCAGCTTCTTTGTCTCCGGGAGCCGATGAGAGCGGCAACTTGGCAAAGGTGATGAAACAAGCTGTACAACACTGCGATTGTGTGCGCAGCTTGCCAACTGAGAGAAAACAGTACCTGACCACTCTCCTGCCTTTTCTATTCACATGAACATTCGATTGCAAGCTGTTTTGGACAACTTTCTTTCTCTTCTTGCAAAACACTCGGCAGACCTCCGTGCAGCCTCTAGAACACGTTGGGAGATGTTTTCAGTGCTGGCACAGTTTCTCCTTGCCAGACAGAGTGGAAAAGCTTTTTGCTAAGATGTAGACGAGAAGAGAGGCTAAAGACGAAGGTACGGTGCTCTGCAGAGCTAAGCACAGCTCCCGTGCCTCTTTCGGCAGAAGACGCACACTGCAGAGCACTGTGAGCGGCAGAATCGTCTTTGCGCGAAGAAGCAGCTTCTTCGTCTCCGGGAGCCGGAGAGAGCGGCAACTTCGCAAAGGTGATGAAACAAGCTGTACAACACTGCGATTGTGTGCGCAGCTTGCCAACTGAGAGAAAACAGTACCTGACCACTCTCCTGCCTTTTCTATTCACAGGAACATTCGATTGCAAGCTGTTTTGGACAACTTTCTTTCTCTTCTTGCAAAACACTCGGCAGACCTCCGTGCAGCTTCTAGAACACGATGGGAGATGTTTTTTGTGCTGGCACAGTTTCTCCTTGCCAGACAGAGTGGAAAAGCTTTTTGCTAAGATGTAGACGAGAAGAGAGGCTAAAGACGAAGGTACGGTGCTCTGAAGAGCACTGTGAGCGGCAGAATCGTCTTTGCGCGAAGAAGCAGCTTCTTCGTCTCCGGGAGCCGGAGAGAGCGGCAACTTCGCAAAGGTGATGAAACAAGCTGTACAAAACTGCGATTGTGTGCGCAGCTTACAAAATGAGAGAAAACAGTATCTGACCACTCTCCTGCCTTTTCTATTCACGTAAACATTCGATTGGAAGCTGTTTTGGACAACTTTCTTTCTCTTCTTGCAAAACACTCGGCAGACCTCCGTGCAGCCTCTAGAACACGTAGGGAGATGTTTTCAGTGCTGGCACAGTTTCTCCTTGCCAGACAGAGTGGAAAAGCTTTTTGCTAAGATGTAGACGAGAAGAGAGGCTAAAGACGAAGGTACGGTGCTCTGCAGAGCTAAGCACAGCTCCCGTGCCTCTTTCCGCAGAAGACGCACACTGCAGAGCACTGTGAGCGGCAGAATCGTCTTTGCGCGAAGAAGCAGCTTCTTCGTCTCCGGGAGCCGGAGAGAGCGGCAACTTCGCAAAGGTGATGAAACAAGCTGTACAACACTGCGATTGTGTGCGCAGCTTGCCAACTGAGAGAAAACAGTACCTGACCACTCACCTGCCTTTTCTATTCACAGGAACATTCGATTGCAAGCTGTTTTGGACAACTTTCTTTCTCTTCTTGCAAAACACTCGGCAGACCTCCGTGCAGCTTCTAGAACACGATGGGAGATGTTTTTTGTGCTGGCACAGTTTTTCCTTGCCAGACAGAGTGGAAAAGCTTTTTGCTAAGATGTAGACGAGAAGAGAGGCTAAAGACGAAGGTACGGTGCTCTGCAGAGCTAAGCACAGCTCCCGTGCCTCTTGCCGCAGAAGACACACACCGCAGAGCACTGTGAGCGGCAGAATCGTCTTTGCGCGAAGAAGCAGCTTCTTCGTCTCCGGGAGCCGGAGAGAGCGGCAACTTCGCAAAGGTGATGAAACAGGCTGTACAACACTGCGATTGTGTGCTCAGCTTGCCAACTGAGAGAAAACAGTACCTGACCACTCTCCTGCCTTTTCTATTCACATGAACATTCGATTGGAAGCTGTTTCGGACAACTTTCTTTCTCTTCTTGCAAAACACTCGGCAGACCTCCGTGCAGCCTCTAGAACACGTAGGGAGATGTTTTTTGTGGTGGCACAGTTTCTCCTTGCCAGACAGAGTGGAAAAGCTTTTTGCTAAGATGTAGACGAGAAGAGAGGCTAAAGACGAAGGTACGGTGCTCTGCAGAGCTAAGCACAGCTCCCGTGCCTCTTTCGGCAGAAGACACACACCGCAGAGCACTGTGAGCGGCAGAATCGTCTTTGCGCGAAGAAGCAGCTTCTTCGTCTCCGGGAGCCGGAGAGAGCGGCAACTTCGCAAAGGTGATTAAACAAGCTGTACAACACTGCGATTGTGTGCGCAGCTTGCCAACTGAGAGAAAACAGTACCTGACCACTCTCCTGCCTTTTCTATTCACATGAACATTCGATTGCAAGCTGTTTTGGACAACTTTCTTTCTCTTCTTGCACAACACTCGGCAGACCTCCGTGCAGCCTCTAGAACACGATGGGAGATGTTTTTTGTGCTGGCACAGTTTCTCCTTGCCAGACAGAGTGGAAAAGCTTTTTGCTAAGATGTAGACGAGAAGAGAGGCTAAAGACGAAGGTACTGTGCTCTGCAGAGCTAAGCACAGCTCCCGTGCCTCTTTCGGCAGAAGACACACACCGCAGAGCACTGTGAGCGGCAGAATCGTCTTTGCGCGAAGAAGCAGCTTCTTCGTCTCCGGGAGGCTGAGAGAGCGGCAGCTTCGCAAAGGTGATGAAACAAGCTGTACAACACTGCGATTGTGTGCGCAGCTTGCCAACTGAGAGAAAACAGTACCTGACCACTCTCCTGCCTTTTCTATTCACGTGAACATTGGATTGTAAGCTGTTTTGGACAACTTTCTTTCTCTTCTTGCAAAACACTCGGCAGACCTCCGTGCAGCCTCTAGAACACGAAGGGAGATGTTTTCAGTGCTGGCACAGTTTCTCCTCGCCAGACAGAGTGGAAAAGCTTTTTGCTAAGATGTAGACGAGAAGAGAGGCTAAAGACGAAGGTACGGTGCTCTGCAGAGCACTGTGAGCGGCAGAATCGTCTTTGCGCGAAGAGGCAGCTTCTTCGTCTCCGGGAACCGGAGAGAGCGGCAACTTCGCAAAGGTGATGAAACAGGCTGTACAACACTGCGATTGTGTGCTCAGCTTGCCAACTGAGAGAAAACAGTACCTGACCACTCTCCTGCCTTTTCTATTCACATGAACATTGGATTGCAAGCTGTTTCGGACAACTTTCTTTCTCTTCTTGCAAAACACTCGGCAGACCTCCGTGCAGCCTCTAGAACACGATGGGAGAGGTTTTTTGTGCTGGCACAATTTCTCCTTGCCAGACAGAGTGGAAAAGCTTTTTGCTAAGATGTAGACGAGAAGAGAGGCTAAAGACGAAGGTACGGTGCTCTGCAGAGCTAACCACAGATCCCGTGCCTCTTTCGGCAGAAGACACACACCGCAGAGCACTGTGAGCGGCAGAATCGTCTTTGCGCGAAGAAGCAGCTTCTTCGTCTCCGGGAGCCGGAGAGAGCGGCAACTTCGCAAAGGTGATGAAACAAGCTGTACAAAACTGCGATTGTGTGCGCAGCTTACCAAATGAGAGAAAACAGTATCTGACCACTCTCCTGCCTTTTCTATTCACGTAAACATTCGATTGGAAGCTGTTTTGGACAACTTTCTTTCTCTTCTTGCAAAACACTCGGCAGACCTCCGTGCAGCCTCTAGAACACGTTGGGAGATGTTTTCAGTGCTGGCACAGTTTCTCCTTGCCAGACAGAGTGGAAAAGCTTTTTGCTAAGATGTAGACGAGAAGAGAGGCTTTAGACGAAGGTACGGTGCTCTGCAGAGCTAAGCACAGCTCCCGTGCCTCTTTCCGCAGAAGACGCACACTGCAGAGCACTGTGAGCGGCAGAATCGTCTTTGCGCGAAGAAGCAGCTTCTTCGTCTCCGGGAGCCGGAGAGAGCGGCAACTTGGCAAAGGTGATGAAACAAGCTGTACAACACTGCGATTGTGTGCGCAGCTTGCCAACTGAGAGAAAACAGTACCTGACCACTCACCTGCCTTTTCTATTCACAGGAACATTCGATTGCAAGCTGTTTTGGACAACTTTCTTTCTCTTCTTGCAAAACACTCGGCAGACCTCCGTGCAGCTTCTAGAACACGATGGGAGATGTTTTTTGTGCTGGCACAGTTTTTCCTTGCCAGACAGAGTGGAAAAGCTTTTTGCTAAGATGTAGACGAGAAGAGAGGCTAAAGACGAAGGTGCGGTGCTCTGCAGAGCTAAGCACAGCTCCCGTGCGTCTTTCGGCAGAAGACACACACCGCAGAGCACTGTGAGCGGCAGAATCGTCTTTGCGCGAAGAAGCAGCTTCTTCGTCTCCGGGAGCCGGAGAGAGCGGCAACTTCGCAAAGGTGATGAAACAGGCTGTACAACACTGCGATTGTGTGCGCAGCTTGCCAACTGAGAGAAAACAGTACCTGACCACTCTCCTGCCTTTTCTATTCACATGAACATTCGATTGCAAGCTGTTTTGGACAACTTTCTTTCTCTTCTTGCAAAACACTCGGCAGACCTCCGTGCAGCCTCTAGAACACGATGGGAGATGTTTTTTTTGCTGGCACAGTTTCTCCTTGCCAGACAGAGTGGAAAAGCTTTTTGCTAAGATGTAGACGAGAAGAGAGGCTAAAGACGAAGGTACGGTGCTCTGCAGAGCTAAGCACAGCTCCCGTGCCTCTTGCCGCAGAAGACACACACCGCAGAGCACTGTGAGCGGCAGAATCGTCTTTGCGCGAAGAAGCAGCTTCTTCGTCTCCGGGAGGCTGAGAGAGCGGCAGCTTCGCAAAGGTGATGAAACAAGCTGTACAACACTGCGATTGTGTGCGCAGCTTGCCAACTGAGAGAAAACAGTACCTGACCACTCTCCTGCCTTTTCTATTCACGTGAACATTGGATTGTAAGCTGTTTTGGACAACTTTCTTTCTCTTCTTGCAAAACACTCGGCAGACCTCCGTGCAGCCTCTAGAACACGAAGGGAGATGTTTTCAGTGCTGGCACAGTTTCTCCTCGCCAGACAGAGTGGAAAAGCTTTTTGCTAAGATGTAGACGAGAAGAGAGGCTAAAGACGAAGGTACGGTGCTCTGCAGAGCACTGTGAGCGGCAGAATCGTCTTTGCGCGAAGAGGCAGCTTCTTCGTCTCCGGGAACCGGAGAGAGCGGCAACTTCGCAAAGGTGATGAAACAAGCTGTACAACACTGCGATTGTGTGCGCAGCTTGCCAACTGAGAGAAAACAGTACCTGACCACTCTCCTGCCTTTTCTATTCACATGAACATTCGATTGCAAGCTGTTTTGGACAACTTTCTTTCTCTTCTTGCGAAGAACTCTGCTGAACTCAGTGCAGCCTCTAGAACACGATGGGAGATGTTTTTTGTGCTGGCACAGTTTCTCCTTGCCAGACAGAGTGGAAAAGCTTTTTGCTAAGATGTAGACGAGAAGAGAGGCTAAAGACGAAGGTACGGTGCTCTGCAGAGCTAAGCACCGCTCCCGGGCCTCTTTCGGCAGAAGACGCACACCGCAGAGCACTGTGAGCGGCAGAATCGTCTTTGCGCGAAGAAGCAGCTTCTTCGTCTCCGGGAGCCGGAGTGAGCGGCAACTTGGCAAAGGTGATGAAACAAGCTGTACAACACTGCGATTGTGTGCGCAGCTTGCCAACTGAGAGAAAACAGTACCTGACCACTCTCCTGCCTTTTCTATTCACGTGAACATTCGATTGCAAGCTGTTTTGGACAACTTTCTTTCTCTTCTTGCAAAACACTCGGCAGACCTCCGTGCAGCCTCTAGAACACGATGGGAGATGTTTTCTGTGCTGGCACAGTTTCTCCTTGCCAGACAGAGTGGAAAAGCTTTTTGCTAAGATGTAGACGAGAAGAGAGGCTAAAGACGAAGGTACGGTGCTCTGCAGAGCTAAGCACAGCTCCCGTGCCTCTTGCCGCAGAAGACGCACACCGCAGAGCACTGTGAGCGGCAGAATCGTCTTTGCGCGAAGAAGCAGCTTCTTCGTCTCCGGAAGCCGGAGAGAGCGGCAGCTTCGCAAAGGTGATGAAACAAGCTGTACAACACTGCGATTGTGTGCGCAGCTTGCCAACTGAGAGAAAACAGTACCTGACCACTCTCCTGCCTTTTCTATTCACGTGAACATTGGATTGCAAGCTGTTTTGGACAGCTTTCTTTCTCTTCTTGCAAAACACTCGGCAGACCTCCGTTAAGCTTCTAGAACACGATGGGAGATGTTTTTTGTGCTGGCACAGTTTCTCCTTGCCAGACAGAGTGGAAAAGCTTTTTGCTAAGATGTAGACGAGAAGAGAGGCAAAAGACAAAGGTACGGTGCTCTGCAGAGCTAAGCACAGCTCCCGTGCCTCTTTCGGCAGAAGACACACACCGCAGAGCACTGTGAGCGGCAGAATCGTCTTTGCGCGAAGAAGCAGCTTCTTCGTCTCCGGGAGCCGGAGAGAGCGGCAAATTCGCAAAGGTGATGAAACAAGCTGTACAACACTGCGATTGTGTGCGCAGCTTGCCAACTGAGAGAAAACAGTACCTGACCACTCTCCTGCCTTTTCTATTCACATGAACATTCGATTGGAAGCTGTTTTGGACAACTTTCTTTCTCTTCTTGCAAAGAACTCTGCTGAACTCAGTGCAGCCTCTAGAAAACGATGGGAGAGGTTTTTTGTGCTGGCACAGTTTCTCCTTGCCAGACAGAGTGGAAAAGCTTTTTGCTAAGATGTAGACGAGAAGAGAGGCTAAAGACGAAGGTACGGTGCTCTGCAGAGCTAAGCACAGCTCCCGTGCCTCTTTCGGCAGAAGACACACACCGCAGAGCACTGTGAGCGGCAGAATCGTCTTTGCGCGAAGAAGCAGCTTCTTCGTCTCCGGGAGCCGGAGAGAGCGGCAACTTCGCAGAGGTGATGAAACAAGCTGTACAACACTGCGATTGTGTGCGCAGCTTGCCAACTGAGAGAAAACAGTACCTGACCACTCTCCTGCCTTTTCTATTCACAGGAACATTCGATTGCAAGCTGTTTTGGACAACTTTCTTTCTCTTCTTGCAAAACACTCGGCAGACCTCCGTGCAGCTTCTAGAACACGATGGGAGATGTTTTTTGTGCTGGCACAGTTTCTCCTTGCCAGACAGAGTGGAAAAGCTTTTTGCTAAGATGTAGACGAGAAGAGAGGCTAAAGACGAAGGTACGGTGCTCTGCAGAGCTAAGCACAGCTCCCGTGCCTCTTTCGGCAGAAGACGCACACTGCAGAGCACTGTGAGCGGCAGAATCGTCTTTGCGCGAAGAAGCAGCTTATTCGTCTCCGGGAGCCGGAGAGAGCGGCAACTTGGAAAAGGTGATGAAACAAGCTGTACAACACTGCGATTGTGTGCGCAGCTTGCCAACTGAGAGAAAACAGTACCTGACCACTCTCCTGCCTTTTCTATTCACAGGAACATTCGATTGCAAGCTGTTTTGGACAACTTTCTTTCTCTTCTTGCAAAACACTCGGCAGACCTCCGTGCAGCTTCTAGAACACGATGAGAGATGTTTTTTGTGCTGGCACAGTTTCTCCTTGCCAGACAGAGAGGAAAAGCTTTTTGCTAAGATGTAGACGAGAAGAGAGGCTAAAGACGAAGGTACGGTGCTCTGAAGAGCACTGTGAGCGGCAGAATCGTCTTTGCGCGAAGAAGCAGCTTCTTCGTCTCCGGGAGCCGGAGTGAGCGGCAACTTGGCAAAGGTGATGAAACAAGCTGTACAACACTGCGATTGTGTGCGCAGCTTGCCAACTGAGAGAAAACAGTACCTGACCACTCTCCTGCCTTTTCTATACACATGAACATTCGATTGCAAGCTGTTTTGGACAACTTTCTTTCTCTTCTTGCAAAACACTCGGCAGACCTCCGTGCAGCCTCTAGAACACGATGGGAGATGTTTTCTGTGCTGGCACAGTTTCTCCTTGCCAGACAGAGTGGAAAAGCTTTTTGCTAAGATGTAGACGAGAAGAGAGGCTAAAGACGAAGGTACGGTGCTCTGCAGAGCACTGTGAGCGGCAGAATCGTCTTTGCGCGAAGAAGCAGCTTATTCGTCTCCGGGAGCCGGAGAGAGCGGCAGCTTCGCAAAGGTGATGAAACAAGCTGTACAAAACTGCGATTGTGTGCGCAGCTTACCAACTGAGAGAAAACAGTACCTGACCACTCTCCTGCCTTTTCTATTCACATGAACATTCGATTGCAAGCTGTTTTGGACAACTTTCTTTCTCTTCTTGCACAACACTCGGCAGACCTCCGTGCAGCCTCTAGAACACGATGGGAGATGTTTTTTGTGCTGGCACAGTTTCTCCTTGCCAGACAGAGTGGAAAAGCTTTTTGCTAAGATGTAGACGAGAAGAGAGGCTAAAGACGAAGGTACTGTGCTCTGCAGAGCTAAGCACAGCTCCCGTGCCTCTTTCGGCAGAAGACACACACCGCAGAGCACTGTGAGCGGCAGAATCGTCTTTGCGCGAAGAAGCAGCTTCTTCGTCTCCGGGAGGCTGAGAGAGCGGCAGCTTCGCAAAGGTGATGAAACAAGCTGTACAACACTGCGATTGTGTGCGCAGCTTGCCAACTGAGAGAAAACAGTACCTGACCACTCTCCTGCCTTTTCTATTCACGTGAACATTGGATTGTAAGCTGTTTTGGACAACTTTCTTTCTCTTCTTGCAAAACACTCGGCAGACCTCCGTGCAGCCTCTAGAACACGAAGGGAGATGTTTTCAGTGCTGGCACAGTTTCTCCTCGCCAGACAGAGTGGAAAAGCTTTTTGCTAAGATGTAGACGAGAAGAGAGGCTAAAGACGAAGGTACGGTGCTCTGCAGAGCACTGTGAGCGGCAGAATCGTCTTTGCGCGAAGAGGCAGCTTCTTCGTCTCCGGGAACCGGAGAGAGCGGCAACTTCGCAAAGGTGATGAAACAGGCTGTACAACACTGCGATTGTGTGCTCAGCTTGCCAACTGAGAGAAAACAGTACCTGACCACTCTCCTGCCTTTTCTATTCACATGAACATTGGATTGCAAGCTGTTTCGGACAACTTTCTTTCTCTTCTTGCAAAACACTCGGCAGACCTCCGTGCAGCCTCTAGAACACGATGGGAGATGTTTTTTGTGCTGGCACAATTTCTCCTTGCCAGACAGAGTGGAAAAGCTTTTTGCTAAGATGTAGACGAGAAGAGAGGCTAAAGACGAAGGTACGGTGCTCTGCAGAGCTAACCACAGATCCCGTGCCTCTTTCGGCAGAAGACACACACCGCAGAGCACTGTGAGCGGCAGAATCGTCTTTGCGCGAAGAAGCAGCTTCTTCGTCTCCGGGAGCCGGAGAGAGCGGCAACTTGGCAAAGGTGATGAAACAAGCTGTACAAAACTGCGATTGTGTGCGCAGCTTACCAAATGAGAGAAAACAGTATCTGACCACTCTCCTGCCTTTTCTATTCACATGAACATTCGATTGCAAGCTGTTTTGGACAACTTTCTTTCTCTTCTTGCAAAACACTCGGCAGACCTCCGTGCAGCCTCTAGAACACGATGGGAGATGTTTTTTGTGCTGGCACAGTTTCTCCTTGCCAGACAGAGTGGAAAAGCTTTTTGCTAAGATGTAGACGAGAAGAGAGGCTAAAGACGAAGGTACGGTGCTCTGCAGAGCACTGTGAGCGGCAGAATCGTCTTTGCGCGAAGAAGCAGCTTCTTCGTCTCCGGGAGCCGGAGAGAGCGGCAACTTCGCAAAGGTGATGAAACAAGCTGTACAAAACTGCGATTGTGTGCGCAGCTTACCAAATGAGAGAAAACAGTATCTGACCACTCTCCTGCCTTTTCTATTCACGTAAACATTCGATTGGAAGCTGTTTTGGACAACTTTCTTTCTCTTCTTGCAAAACACTCGGCAGACCTCCGTGCAGCCTCTAGAACACGTTGGGAGATGTTTTCAGTGCTGGCACAGTTTCTCCTTGCCAGACAGAGTGGAAAAGCTTTTTGCTAAGATGTAGACGAGAAGAGAGGCTAAAGACGAAGGTACGGTGCTCTGCAGAGCTAAGCACAGCTCCCGTGCCTCTTTCCGCAGAAGACGCACACTGCAGAGCACTGTGAGCGGCAGAATCGTCTTTGCGCGAAGAAGCAGCTTCTTCGTCTCCGGGAGCCGGAGAGAGCGGCAACTTCGCAAAGGTGATGAAACAAGCTGTACAACACTGCGATTGTGTGCGCAGCTTGCCAACTGAGAGAAAACAGTACCTGACCACTCACCTGCCTTTTCTATTCACAGGAACATTCGATTGCAAGCTGTTTTGGACAACTTTCTTTCTCTTCTTGCAAAACACTCGGCAGACCTCCGTGCAGCTTCTAGAACACGATGGGAGATGTTTTTTGTGCTGGCACAGTTTTTCCTTGCCAGACAGAGTGGAAAAGCTTTTTGCTAAGATGTAGACGAGAAGAGAGGCTAAAGACGAAGGTACGGTGCTCTGCAGAGCTAAGCACAGCTCCCGTGCGTCTTTCGGCAGAAGACACACACCGCAGAGCACTGTGAGCGGCAGAATCGTCTTTGCGCGAAGAAGCAGCTTCTTCGTCTCCGGGAGCCGGAGAGAGCGGCAACTTCGCAAAGGTGATGAAACAGGCTGTACAACACTGCGATTGTGTGCGCAGCTTGCCAACTGAGAGAAAACAGTACCTGACCACTCTCCTGCCTTTTCTATTCACATGAACATTCGATTGCAAGCTGTTTTGGACAACTTTCTTTCTCTTCTTGCAAAACACTCGGCAGACCTCCGTGCAGCCTCTAGAACACGATGGGAGATGTTTTTTTTGCTGGCACAGTTTCTCCTTGCCAGACAGAGTGGAAAAGCTTTTTGCTAAGATGTAGACGAGAAGAGAGGCTAAAGACGAAGGTACGGTGCTCTGCAGAGCTAAGCACAGCTCCCGTGCCTCTTGCCGCAGAAGACACACACCGCAGAGCACTGTGAGCGGCAGAATCGTCTTTGCGCGAAGAAGCAGCTTCTTCGTCTCCGGGAGGCTGAGAGAGCGGCAGCTTCGCAAAGGTGATGAAACAAGCTGTACAACACTGCGATTGTGTGCGCAGCTTGCCAACTGAGAGAAAACAGTACCTGACCACTCTCCTGCCTTTTCTATTCACGTGAACATTGGATTGTAAGCTGTTTTGGACAACTTTCTTTCTCTTCTTGCAAAACACTCGGCAGACCTCCGTGCAGCCTCTAGAACACGAAGGGAGATGTTTTCAGTGCTGGCACAGTTTCTCCTCGCCAGACAGAGTGGAAAAGCTTTTTGCTAAGATGTAGACGAGAAGAGAGGCTAAAGACGAAGGTACGGTGCTCTGCAGAGCACTGTGAGCGGCAGAATCGTCTTTGCGCGAAGAGGCAGCTTCTTCGTCTCCGGGAACCGGAGAGAGCGGCAACTTCGCAAAGGTGATGAAACAAGCTGTACAACACTGCGATTGTGTGCGCAGCTTGCCAACTGAGAGAAAACAGTACCTGACCACTCTCCTGCCTTTTCTATTCACATGAACATTCGATTGCAAGCTGTTTTGGACAACTTTCTTTCTCTTCTTGCGAAGAACTCTGCTGAACTCAGTGCAGCCTCTAGAACACGATGGGAGATGTTTTTTGTGCTGGCACAGTTTCTCCTTGCCAGACAGAGTGGAAAAGCTTTTTGCTAAGATGTAGACGAGAAGAGAGGCTAAAGACGAAGGTACGGTGCTCTGCAGAGCTAAGCACCGCTCCCGGGCCTCTTTCGGCAGAAGACGCACACCGCAGAGCACTGTGAGCGGCAGAATCGTCTTTGCGCGAAGAAGCAGCTTCTTCGTCTCCGGGAGCCGGAGTGAGCGGCAACTTGGCAAAGGTGATGAAACAAGCTGTACAACACTGCGATTGTGTGCGCAGCTTGCCAACTGAGAGAAAACAGTACCTGACCACTCTCCTGCCTTTTCTATTCACGTGAACATTCGATTGCAAGCTGTTTTGGACAACTTTCTTTCTCTTCTTGCAAAACACTCGGCAGACCTCCGTGCAGCCTCTAGAACACGATGGGAGATGTTTTCTGTGCTGGCACAGTTTCTCCTTGCCAGACAGAGTGGAAAAGCTTTTTGCTAAGATGTAGACGAGAAGAGAGGCTAAAGACGAAGGTACGGTGCTCTGCAGAGCTAAGCACAGCTCCCGTGCCTCTTGCCGCAGAAGACGCACACCGCAGAGCACTGTGAGCGGCAGAATCGTCTTTGCGCGAAGAAGCAGCTTCTTCGTCTCCGGAAGCCGGAGAGAGCGGCAGCTTCGCAAAGGTGATGAAACAAGCTGTACAACACTGCGATTGTGTGCGCAGCTTGCCAACTGAGAGAAAACAGTACCTGACCACTCTCCTGCCTTTTCTATTCACGTGAACATTGGATTGCAAGCTGTTTTGGACAGCTTTCTTTCTCTTCTTGCAAAACACTCGGCAGACCTCCGTTAAGCTTCTAGAACACGATGGGAGATGTTTTTTGTGCTGGCACAGTTTCTCCTTGCCAGACAGAGTGGAAAAGCTTTTTGCTAAGATGTAGACGAGAAGAGAGGCAAAAGACAAAGGTACGGTGCTCTGCAGAGCTAAGCACAGCTCCCGTGCCTCTTTCGGCAGAAGACACACACCGCAGAGCACTGTGAGCGGCAGAATCGTCTTTGCGCGAAGAAGCAGCTTCTTCGTCTCCGGGAGCCGGAGAGAGCGGCAAATTCGCAAAGGTGATGAAACAAGCTGTACAACACTGCGATTGTGTGCGCAGCTTGCCAACTGAGAGAAAACAGTACCTGACCACTCTCCTGCCTTTTCTATTCACATGAACATTCGATTGTAAGCTGTTTTGGACAACTTTCTTTCTCTTCTTGCAAAGAACTCTGCTGAACTCAGTGCAGCCTCTAGAAAACGATGGGAGAGGTTTTTTGTGCTGGCACAGTTTCTCCTTGCCAGACAGAGTGGAAAAGCTTTTTGCTAAGATGTAGACGAGAAGAGAGGCTAAAGACGAAGGTACGGTGCTCTGCAGAGCTAAGCACAGCTCCCGTGCCTCTTTCGGCAGAAGACACACACCGCAGAGCACTGTGAGCGGCAGAATCGTCTTTGCGCGAAGAAGCAGCTTCTTCGTCTCCGGGAGCCGGAGAGAGCGGCAACTTCGCAGAGGTGATGAAACAAGCTGTACAACACTGCGATTGTGTGCGCAGCTTGCCAACTGAGAGAAAACAGTACCTGACCACTCTCCTGCCTTTTCTATTCACAGGAACATTCGATTACAAGCTGTTTTGGACAACTTTCTTTCTCTTCTTGCAAAACACTCGGCAGACCTCCGTGCAGCTTCTAGAACACGATGGTAGATGTTTTTTGTGCTGGCACAGTTTCTCCTTGCCAGACAGAGTGGAAAAGCTTTTTGCTAAGATGTAGACGAGAAGAGAGGCTAAAGACGAAGGTACGGTGCTCTGCAGAGCTAAGCACAGCTCCCGTGCCTCTTTCGGCAGAAGACGCACACTGCAGAGCACTGTGAGCGGCAGAATCGTCTTTGCGCGAAGAAGCAGCTTATTCGTCTCCGGGAGCCGGAGAGAGCGGCAACTTGGAAAAGGTGATGAAACAAGCTGTACAACACTGCGATTGTGTGCGCAGCTTGCCAACTGAGAGAAAACAGTACCTGACCACTCTCCTGCCTTTTCTATTCACATGAACATTCGATTGCAAGCTGTTTTGGCCAACTTTCTTTCTCTTCTTGCAAAACACTCGGCAGACCTCCGTGCAGCCTCTAGAACACGTTGGGAGATGTTTTCAGTGCTGGCACAGTTTCTCCTTGCCAGACAGAGTGGAAAAGCTTTTTGCTAAGATGTAGACGAGAAGAGAGGCTAAAGACGAAGGTACGGTGCTCTGCAGAGCTAAGCACAGCTCCCGTGCCTCTTTCCGCAGAAGACGCACACTGCAGAGCACTGTGAGCGGCAGAATCGTCTTTGCGCGAAGAGGCAGCTTCTTCGTCTCCGGGAGCCGGAGAGAGCGGCAACTTCGCAAAGGTGATGAAACAAGCTGTACAACACTGCGATTGTGTGCGCAGCTTGCCAACTGAGAGAAAACAGTACCTGACCACTCTCCTGCCTTTTCTATTCACAGGAACATTCGATTACAAGCTGTTTTGGACAACTTTCTTTCTCTTCTTGCAAAACACTCGGCAGACCTCCGTGCAGCTTCTAGAACACGATGAGAGATGTTTTTTGTGCTGGCACAGTTTCTCCTTGCCAGACAGAGAGGAAAAGCTTTTTGCTAAGATGTAGACGAGAAGAGAGGCTAAAGACGAAGGTACGGTGCTCTGAAGAGCACTGTGAGCGGCAGAATCGTCTTTGCGCGAAGAAGCAGCTTCTTCGTCTCCGGGAGCCGGAGTGAGCGGCAACTTGGCAAAGGTGATGAAACAAGCTGTACAACACTGCGATTGTGTGCGCAGCTTGCCAACTGAGAGAAAACAGTACCTGACCACTCTCCTGCCTTTTCTATACACATGAACATTCGATTGCAAGCTGTTTTGGACAACTTTCTTTCTCTTCTTGCAAAACACTCGGCAGACCTCCGTGCAGCCTCTAGAACACGATGGGAGATGTTTTCTGTGCTGGCACAGTTTCTCCTTGCCAGACAGAGTGGAAAAGCTTTTTGCTAAGATGTAGACGAGAAGAGAGGCTAAAGACGAAGGTACGGTGCTCTGCAGAGCACTGTGAGCGGCAGAATCGTCTTTGCGCGAAGAAGCAGCTTATTCGTCTCCGGGAGCCGGAGAGAGCGGCAGCTTCGCAAAGGTGATGAAACAAGCTGTACAAAACTGCGATTGTGTGCGCAGCTTACCAACTGAGAGAAAACAGTACCTGACCACTCTCCTGCCTTTTCTATTCACATAAACATTCGATTGGAAGCTGTTTTGGACAACTTTCTTTCTCTTCTTGCAAAACACTCGGCAGACCTCCGTGCAGCCTCTAGAACACGTTGGGAGATGTTTTCAGTGCTGGCACAGTTTCTCCTCGCCAGACAGAGTGGAAAAGCTTTTTGCTAAGATGTAGACGAGAAGAGAGGCTAAAGACGAAGGTACGGTGCTCTGCAGAGCACTGTGAGCGGCAGAATCGTCTTTGCGCGAAGAGGCAGCTTCTTCGTCTCCGGGAACCGGAGAGAGCGGCAACTTCGCAAAGGTGATGAAACAAGCTGTACAACACTGCGATTGTGTGCGCAGCTTGCCAACTGAGAGAAAACAGTACCTGACCACTCGCCTGCCTTTTCTATTCACAGGAACATTCGATTGCAAGCTGTTTTGGACAACTTTCTTTCTCTTCTTGCAAAACACTCGGCAGACCTCCGTGCAGCTTCTAGAACACGATGGGAGATGTTTTTTGTGCTGGCACAGTTTTTCCTTGCCAGACAGAGTGGAAAAGCTTTTTGCTAAGATGTAGACGAGAAGAGAGGCTAAAGACGAAGGTACGGTGCTCTGCAGAGCTAAGCACAGCTCCCGTGCCTCTTTCGGCAGAAGACACACACCGCAGAGCACTGTGAGCGGCAGAATCGTCTTTGCGCGAAGAAGCAGCTTCTTCGTCTCCGGGAGCCGGAGAGAGCGGCAACTTCGCAAAGGTGATGAAACAGGCTGTACAACACTGCGATTGTGTGCTCAGCTTGCCAACTGAGAGAAAACAGTACCTGACCACTCTCCTGCCTTTTCTATTCACATGAACATTCGATTGCAAGCTGTTTTGGACAACTTTCTTTCTCTTCTTGCAAAACACTCGGCAGACCTCCGTGCAGCCTCTAGAACACGATGGGAGATGTTTTTTGTGCTGGCACAGTTTCTCCTTGCCAGACAGAGTGGAAAAGCTTTTTGCTAAGATGTAGACGAGAAGAGAGGCTAAAGACGAAGGTACGGTGCTCTGCAGAGCTAAGCACAGCTCCCGTGCCTCTTTCGGCAGAAGACACACACCGCAGAGCACTGTGAGCGGCAGAATCGTCTTTGCGCGAAGAAGCAGCTTCTTCGTCTCCGGGAGGCTGAGAGAGCGGCATCTTGGCAAAGGTGATGAAACAAGCTGTACAACACTGCGATTGTGTGCGCAGCTTGCCAACTGAGAGAAAACAGTACCTGACCACTCTCCTGCCTTTTCTATTCACATGAACATTCGATTGCAAGCTGTTTTGGACAACTTTCTTTCTCTTCTTGCAAAGAACTCTGCTGAACTCAGTGCAGCCTCTAGAACACGATGGGAGATGTTTTTTGTGCTGGCACAGTTTCTCCTTGCCAGACAGAGTGGAAAAGCTTTTTGCTAAGATGTAGACGAGAAGAGAGGCTAAAGACGAAGGTACGGTGCTCTGCAGAGCTAAGCACCGCTCCCGGGCCTCTTTCGGCAGAAGACGCACACCGCAGAGCACTGTGAGCGGCAGAATCGTCTTTGCGCGAAGAAGCAGCTTCTTCGTCTCCGGGAGCCGGAGTGAGCGGCAACTTGGCAAAGGTGATGAAACAAGCTGTACAACACTGCGATTGTGTGCGCAGCTTGCCAACTGAGAGAAAACAGTACCTGACCACTCTCCTGCCTTTTCTATTCACGTGAACATTCGATTGCAAGCTGTTTTGGACAACTTTCTTTCTCTTCTTGCAAAACACTCGGCAGACCTCCGTGCAGCCTCTAGAACACGATGGGAGATGTTTTCTGTGCTGGCACAGTTTCTCCTTGCCAGACAGAGTGGAAAAGCTTTTTGCTAAGATGTAGACGAGAAGAGAGGCTAAAGACGAAGGTACGGTGCTCTGCAGAGCTAAGCACAGCTCCCGTGCCTCTTGCCGCAGAAGACGCACACCGCAGAGCACTGTGAGCGGCAGAATCGTCTTTGCGCGAAGAAGCAGCTTCTTCGTCTCCGGAAGCCGGAGAGAGCGGCAGCTTCGCAAAGGTGATGAAACAAGCTGTACAACACTGCGATTGTGTGCGCAGCTTGCCAACTGAGAGAAAACAGTACCTGACCACTCTCCTGCCTTTTCTATTCACGTGAACATTGGATTGCAAGCTGTTTTGGACAGCTTTCTTTCTCTTCTTGCAAAACACTCGGCAGACCTCCGTTAAGCTTCTAGAACACGATGGGAGATGTTTTTTGTGCTGGCACAGTTTCTCCTTGCCAGACAGAGTGGAAAAGCTTTTTGCTAAGATGTAGACGAGAAGAGAGGCAAAAGACAAAGGTACGGTGCTCTGCAGAGCTAAGCACAGCTCCCGTGCCTCTTTCGGCAGAAGACACACACCGCAGAGCACTGTGAGCGGCAGAATCGTCTTTGCGCGAAGAAGCAGCTTCTTCGTCTCCGGGAGCCGGAGAGAGCGGCAAATTCGCAAAGGTGATGAAACAAGCTGTACAACACTGCGATTGTGTGCGCAGCTTGCCAACTGAGAGAAAACAGTACCTGACCACTCTCCTGCCTTTTCTATTCACATGAACATTCGATTGTAAGCTGTTTTGGACAACTTTCTTTCTCTTCTTGCAAAGAACTCTGCTGAACTCAGTGCAGCCTCTAGAAAACGATGGGAGAGGTTTTTTGTGCTGGCACAGTTTCTCCTTGCCAGACAGAGTGGAAAAGCTTTTTGCTAAGATGTAGACGAGAAGAGAGGCTAAAGACGAAGGTACGGTGCTCTGCAGAGCTAAGCACAGCTCCCGTGCCTCTTTCGGCAGAAGACACACACCGCAGAGCACTGTGAGCGGCAGAATCGTCTTTGCGCGAAGAAGCAGCTTCTTCGTCTCCGGGAGCCGGAGAGAGCGGCAACTTCGCAGAGGTGATGAAACAAGCTGTACAACACTGCGATTGTGTGCGCAGCTTGCCAACTGAGAGAAAACAGTACCTGACCACTCTCCTGCCTTTTCTATTCACAGGAACATTCGATTGCAAGCTGTTTTGGACAACTTTCTTTCTCTTCTTGCAAAACACTCGGCAGACCTCCGTGCAGCTTCTAGAACACGATGGGAGATGTTTTTTGTGCTGGCACAGTTTCTCCTTGCCAGACAGAGTGGAAAAGCTTTTTGCTAAGATGTAGACGAGAAGAGAGGCTAAAGACGAAGGTACGGTGCTCTGCAGAGCTAAGCACAGCTCCCGTGCCTCTTTCGGCAGAAGACGCACACTGCAGAGCACTGTGAGCGGCAGAATCGTCTTTGCGCGAAGAAGCAGCTTATTCGTCTCCGGGAGCCGGAGAGAGCGGCAACTTGGAAAAGGTGATGAAACAAGCTGTACAACACTGCGATTGTGTGCGCAGCTTGCCAACTGAGAGAAAACAGTACCTGACCACTCTCCTGCCTTTTCTATTCACATGAACATTCGATTGCAAGCTGTTTTGGCCAACTTTCTTTCTCTTCTTGCAAAACACTCGGCAGACCTCCGTGCAGCCTCTAGAACACGTTGGGAGATGTTTTCAGTGCTGGCACAGTTTCTCCTTGCCAGACAGAGTGGAAAAGCTTTTTGCTAAGATGTAGACGAGAAGAGAGGCTAAAGACGAAGGTACGGTGCTCTGCAGAGCTAAGCACAGCTCCCGTGCCTCTTTCCGCAGAAGACGCACACTGCAGAGCACTGTGAGCGGCAGAATCGTCTTTGCGCGAAGAAGCAGCTTATTCGTCTCCGGGAGCCGGAGAGAGCGGCAGCTTCGCAAAGGTGATGAAACAAGCTGTACAAAACTGCGATTGTGTGCGCAGCTTACCAACTGAGAGAAAACAGTACCTGACCACTCTCCTGCCTTTTCTATTCACATAAACATTCGATTGGAAGCTGTTTTGGAAAACTTTCTTTCTCTTCTTGCAAAACACTCGGCAGACCTCCGTGCAGCCTCTAGAACACGTTGGGAGATGTTTTCAGTGCTGGCACAGTTTCTCCTCGCCAGACAGAGTGGAAAAGCTTTTTGCTAAGATGTAGACGAGAAGAGAGGCTAAAGACGAAGGTACGGTGCTCTGCAGAGCACTGTGAGCGGCAGAATCGTCTTTGCGCGAAGAGGCAGCTTCTTCGTCTCCGGGAACCGGAGAGAGCGGCAACTTCGCAAAGGTGATGAAACAAGCTGTACAACACTGCGATTGTGTGCGCAGCTTGCCAACTGAGAGAAAACAGTACCTGACCACTCTCCTGCCTTTTCTATTCACAGGAACATTCGATTGCAAGCTGTTTTGGACAACTTTCTTTCTCTTCTTGCAAAACACTCGGCAGACCTCCGTGCAGCTTCTAGAACACGATGGGAGATGTTTTTTGTGCTGGCACAGTTTCTCCTTGCCAGACAGAGTGGAAAAGCTTTTTGCTAAGATGTAGACGAGAAGAGAGGCTAAAGACGAAGGTACGGTGCTCTGCAGAGCTAAGCACAGCTCCCGTGCCTCTTTCGGCAGAAGACGCACACTGCAGAGCACTGTGAGCGGCAGAATCGTCTTTGCGCGAAGAAGCAGCTTCTTTGTCTCCGGGAGCCGGAGAGAGCGGCAACATCGCAAAGGTGATGAAACAAGCTGTACAACACTGCGATTGTGTGCGCAGCTTGCCAACTGAGAGAAAACAGTACCTGACCACTCTCCTGCCTTTTCTATTCACGTGAACATTCGATTGGAAGCTGTTTTGGACAACTTTCTTTCTCTTCTTGCAAAACACTCGGCAGACCTCCGTGCAGCCTCTAGAACACGATGGGAGATGTTTTCAGTGCTGGCACAGTTTCTCCTTGCCAGACAGAGTGGAAAAGCTTTTTGCTAAGATGTAGACGAGAAGAGAGGCTAAAGACGAAGGTACGGTGCTCTGCAGAGCTAAGCACAGCTCCCGGGCCACTTTCGGCAGAAGACACACACCGCAGAGCACTGTGAGCGGCAGAATCGTCTTTGCGCGAAGAAGCAGCTTATTCGTCTCCGGGAGCCGGAGAGAGCGGCAACTTGGAAAAGGTGATGAAACAAGCTGTACAACACTGCGATTGTGTGCGCAGCTTGCCAACTGAGAGAAAACAGTACCTGACCACTCTCCTGCCTTTTCTATTCACATGAACATTCGATTGCAAGCTGTTTTGGCCAACTTTCTTTCTCTTCTTGCAAAACACTCGGCAGACCTCCGTGCAGCCTCTAGAACACGTAGGGAGATGTTTTCAGTGCTGGCACAGTTTCTCCTTGCCAGACAGAGTGGAAAAGCTTTTTGCTAAGATGTAGACGAGAAGAGAGGCTAAAGACGAAGGTACGGTGCTCTGCAGAGCTAAGCACAGCTCCCGTGCCTCTTTCCGCAGAAGACGCACACTGCAGAGCACTGTGAGCGGCAGAATCGTCTTTGCGCGAAGAGGCAGCTTCTTCGTCTCCGGGAGCCGGAGAGAGCGGCAACTTCGCAAAGGTGATGAAACAAGCTGTACAACACTGCGATTGTGTGCGCAGCTTGCCAACTGAGAGAAAACAGTACCTGACCACTCTCCTGCCTTTTCTATTCACAGGAACATTCGATTACAAGCTGTTTTGGACAACTTTCTTTCTCTTCTTGCAAAACACTCGGCAGACCTCCGTGCAGCTTCTAGAACACGATGGGAGATGTTTTTTGTGCTGGCACAGTTTCTCCTTGCCAGACAGAGAGGAAAAGCTTTTTGCTAAGATGTAGACGAGAAGAGAGGCTAAAGACGAAGGTACGGTGCTCTGCAGAGCTAAGCACAGCTCCCGTGCCTCTTTCGGCAGAAGACGCACACTGCAGAGCACTGTGAGCGGCAGAATCGTCTTTGCGCGAAGAAGCAGCTTCTTCGTCTCCGGGAGCCGGAGAGAGCGGCAACTTCGCAAAGGTGATGAAACAAGCTGTACAACACTGCGATTGTGTGCGCAGCTTGCCAACTGAGAGAAAACAGTACCTGACCACTCTCCTGCCTTTTCTATTCACAGGAACATTCGATTGCAAGCTGTTTTGGACAACTTTCTTTCTCTTCTTGCAAAACACTCGGCAGACCTCCGTGCAGCTTCTAGAACACGATGGGAGATGTTTTCTGTGCTGGCACAGTTTCTCCTTGCCAGACAGAGTGGAAAAGCTTTTTGCTAAGATGTAGACGAGAAGAGAGGCTAAAGACGAAGGTACGGTGCTCTGAAGAGCACTGTGAGCGGCAGAATCGTCTTTGCGCGAAGAAGCAGCTTCTTCGTCTCCGGGAGCCGGAGAGAGCGGCAACTTCGCAAAGGTGATGAAACAAGCTGTACAAAACTGCGATTGTGTGCGCAGCTTACAAAATGAGAGAAAACAGTATCTGACCACTCTCCTGCCTTTTCTATTCACGTAAACATTCGATTGGAAGCTGTTTTGGACAACTTTCTTTCTCTTCTTGCAAAACACTCGGCAGACCTCCGTGCAGCCTCTAGAACACGTAGGGAGATGTTTTCAGTGCTGGCACAGTTTCTCCTTGCCAGACAGAGTGGAAAAGCTTTTTGCTAAGATGTAGACGAGAAGAGAGGCTAAAGACGAAGGTACGGTGCTCTGCAGAGCTAAGCACAGCTCCCTTGCCTCTTTCCGCAGAAGACGCACACTGCAGAGCACTGTGAGCGGCAGAATCGTCTTTGCGCGAAGAAGCAGCTTCTTCGTCTCCGGGAGCCGGAGAGAGCGGCAGCTTCGCAAAGGTGATGAAACAAGCTGTACAACACTGCGATTGTGTGCGCAGCTTGCCAACTGAGAGAAAACAGTACCTGACCACTCGCCTGCCTTTTCTATTCACAGGAACATTCGATTGCAAGCTGTTTTGGACAACTTTCTTTCTCTTCTTGCAAAACACTCGGCAGACCTCCGTGCAGCTTCTAGAACACGATGGGAGATGTTTTTTGTGCTGGCACAGTTTTTCCTTGCCAGACAGAGTGGAAAAGCTTTTTGCTAAGATGTAGACGAGAAGAGAGGCTAAAGACGAAGGTACGGTGCTCTGCAGAGCTAAGCACAGCTCCCGTGCCTCTTTCGGCAGAAGACACACACCGCAGAGCACTGTGAGCGGCAGAATCGTCTTTGCGCGAAGAAGCAGCTTCTTCGTCTCCGGGAGCCGGAGAGAGCGGCAACTTCGCAAAGGTGATGAAACAGACTGTACAACACTGCGATTGTGTGCTCAGCTTGCCAACTGAGAGAAAACAGTACCTGACCACTCTCCTGCCTTTTCTATTCACATGAACATTCGATTGCAAGCTGTTTTGGACAACTTTCTTTCTCTTCTTGCAAAACACTCGGCAGACCTCCGTGCAGCCTCTAGAACACGATGGGAGATGTTTTTTGTGCTGGCAGAGTTTCTCCTTGCCAGACAGAGTGGAAAAGCTTTTTGCTAAGATGTAGACGAGAAGAGAGGCTAAAGACGAAGGTACGGTGCTCTGCAGAGCTAAGCACAGCTCCCGTGCCTCTTTCGGCAGAAGACACACACCGCAGAGCACTGTGAGCGGCAGAATCGTCTTTGCGCGAAGAAGCAGCTTCTTCGTCTCCGGGAGGCTGAGAGAGCGGCAGCTTCGCAAAGGTGATGAAACAAGCTGTACAACACTGCGATTGTGTGCGCAGCTTGCCAACTGAGAGAAAACAGTACCTGACCACTCTCCTGCCTTTTCTATTCACATGAACATTCGATTGCAAGCTGTTTTGGACAACTTTCTTTCTCTTCTTGCAAAACACTCGGCAGACCTCCGTGCAGCCTCTAGAACACGATGGGAGATGTTTTCTGTGCTGGCACAGTTTCTCCTTGCCAGACAGAGTGGAAAAGCTTTTTGCTAAGATGTAGACGAGAAGAGCGGCTAAAGAAGCATGTACGGTGCCTCTCAGAGCTAAGCACAGCTCCCGGGGCTCTTTCGGCAGAAGGCGCACACCGCAGAGCACTGTGAGCGGCAGAATCGTCTTTGCGCGAAGAAGCAGCTTCTTCGTCTCCGGGAGCCGGAGAGAGCGGCAGCTTCGCAAAGGTGATGAAACAAGCTGTACAACACTGCGATTGTGTGCGCAGCTTGCCAAGTGAGAGAAAACAGTACCTGACCACTCTCCTGCCTTTTCTATTCACATGAACATTCGATTGCAAGCTGTTTTGGACAACTTTCTTTCTCTTCTTGCAAAACACTCGGCAGACCTGCGTGCAGCCTCTAGAACACGATGGGAGATGTTTTCTGTGCTGGCACAGTTTCTCCTTGCCAGACAGAGTGGAAAAGCTTTTTGCTAAGATGTAGACGAGAAGAGAGGCTAAAGAAGCACGTATGGTGCTACTCAGAGCTAAGCACCGCTCCCGGACCTCTTTCGGCAGAAGGCGCACACCGCAGATCACTGTGAGCGGCAGAATCGTCTTTGCGCGAAGAAGCAGCTTCTTCGTCTCCGGGAGCCGGAGAGAGCGGCAACTTCGCAAAGGTGATGAAACAAGCTGTACAACACTGCGATTGTTTGCGCAGCTTGCCAACTGAGAGAAAACAGTACCTGACCACTCTCCTGCCTTTTCTATTCACAGGAACATTCGATTACAAGCTGTTTTGGACAACTTTCTTTCTCTTCTTGCAAAACACTCGGCAGACCTCCGTGCAGCTTCTAGAACACGATGGGAGATGTTTTTTGTGCTGGCACAGTTTCTCCTTGCCAGACAGAGAGGAAAAGCTTTTTGCTAAGATGTAGACGAGAAGAGAGGCTAAAGACGAAGGTACGGTGCTCTGAAGAGCACTGTGAGCGGCAGAATCGTCTTTGCGCGAAGAAGCAGCTTCTTCGTCTCCGGGAGCCGGAGAGCGGCAACTTCGCAAAGGTGATGAAACAAGCTGTACAAAACTGCGATTGTGTGCGCAGCTTACCAAATGAGAGAAAACAGTATCTGACCACTCTCCTGCCTTTTCTATTCACGTAAACATTCGATTGGAAGCTGTTTTGGACAACTTTCTTTCTCTTCTTGCAAAACACTCGGCAGACCTCCGTGCAGCCTCTAGAACACGTAGGGAGATGTTTTCAGTGCTGGCACAGTTTCTCCTTGCCAGACAGAGTGGAAAAGCTTTTTGCTAAGATGTAGACGAGAAGAGAGGCTAAAGACGAAGGTACGGTGCTCTGCAGAGCTAAGCACAGCTCCCGTGCCTCTTTCCGCAGAAGACGCACACCGCAGAGCACTGTGAGGGGCAGAATCGTCTTTGCGCGAAGAAGCAGCTTCTTTGTCTCCGGGAGCCGATGAGAGCGGCAACTTGGCAAAGGTGATGAAACAAGCTGTACAACACTGCGATTGTGTGCGCAGCTTGCCAACTGAGAGAAAACAGTACCTGACCACTCTCCTGCCTTTTCTATTCACATGAACATTCGATTGCAAGCTGTTTTGGACAACTTTCTTTCTCTTCTTGCAAAACACTCGGCAGACCTCCGTGCAGCCTCTAGAACACGTTGGGAGATGTTTTCAGTGCTGGCACAGTTTCTCCTTGCCAGACAGAGTGGAAAAGCTTTTTGCTAAGATGTAGACGAGAAGAGAGGCTAAAGACGAAGGTACGGTGCTCTGCAGAGCTAAGCACAGCTCCCGTGCCTCTTTCGGCAGAAGACGCACACTGCAGAGCACTGTGAGCGGCAGAATCGTCTTTGCGCGAAGAAGCAGCTTCTTCGTCTCCGGGAGCCGGAGAGAGCGGCAACTTCGCAAAGGTGATGAAACAAGCTGTACAACACTGCGATTGTGTGCGCAGCTTGCCAACTGAGAGAAAACAGTACCTGACCACTCTCCTGCCTTTTCTATTCACAGGAACATTCGATTGCAAGCTGTTTTGGACAACTTTCTTTCTCTTCTTGCAAAACACTCGGCAGACCTCCGTGCAGCTTCTAGAACACGATGGGAGATGTTTTTTGTGCTGGCACAGTTTCTCCTTGCCAGACAGAGTGGAAAAGCTTTTTGCTAAGATGTAGACGAGAAGAGAGGCTAAAGACGAAGGTACGGTGCTCTGAAGAGCACTGTGAGCGGCAGAATCGTCTTTGCGCGAAGAAGCAGCTTCTTCGTCTCCGGGAGCCGGAGAGAGCGGCAACTTCGCAAAGGTGATGAAACAAGCTGTACAAAACTGCGATTGTGTGCGCAGCTTACAAAATGAGAGAAAACAGTATCTGACCACTCTCCTGCCTTTTCTATTCACGTAAACATTCGATTGGAAGCTGTTTTGGACAACTTTCTTTCTCTTCTTGCAAAACACTCGGCAGACCTCCGTGCAGCCTCTAGAACACGTAGGGAGATGTTTTCAGTGCTGGCACAGTTTCTCCTTGCCAGACAGAGTGGAAAAGCTTTTTGCTAAGATGTAGACGAGAAGAGAGGCTAAAGACGAAGGTACGGTGCTCTGCAGAGCTAAGCACAGCTCCCGTGCCTCTTTCCGCAGAAGACGCACACTGCAGAGCACTGTGAGCGGCAGAATCGTCTTTGCGCGAAGAAGCAGCTTCTTCGTCTCCGGGAGCCGGAGAGAGCGGCAACTTCGCAAAGGTGATGAAACAAGCTGTACAACACTGCGATTGTGTGCGCAGCTTGCCAACTGAGAGAAAACAGTACCTGACCACTCGCCTGCCTTTTCTATTCACAGGAACATTCGATTGCAAGCTGTTTTGGACAACTTTCTTTCTCTTCTTGCAAAACACTCGGCAGACCTCCGTGCAGCTTCTAGAACACGATGGGAGATGTTTTCAGTGCTGGCACAGTTTCTCCTTGCCAGACAGAGTGGAAAAGCTTTTTGCTAAGATGTAGACGAGAAGAGAGGCTAAAGACGAAGGTACGGTGCTCTGCAGAGCTAAGCACAGCTCCCGTGCCTCTTTCGGCAGAAGACGCACACTGCAGAGCACTGTGAGCGGCAGAATCGTCTTTGCGCGAAGAAGCAGCTTCTTCGTCTCCGGGAGCCGGAGAGAGCGGCAACTTCGCAAAGGTGATGAAACAGGCTGTACAACACTGCGATTGTGTGCTCAGCTTGCCAACTGAGAGAAAACAGTACCTGACCACTCTCCTGCCTTTTCTATTCACATGAACATTCGATTGCAAGCTGTTTTGGACAACTTTCTTTCTCTTCTTGCAAAACACTCGGCAGACCTCCGTGCAGCCTCTAGAACACGATGGGAGATGTTTTTTGTGCTGGCAGAGTTTCTCCTTGCCAGACAGAGTGGAAAAGCTTTTTGCTAAGATGTAGACGAGAAGAGAGGCTAAAGACGAAGGTACGGTGCTCTGCAGAGCTAAGCACAGCTCCCGTGCCTCTTTCGGCAGAAGACACACACCGCAGAGCACTGTGAGCGGCAGAATCGTCTTTGCGCGAAGAAGCAGCTTCTTCGTCTCCGGGAGGCTGAGAGAGCGGCAGCTTCGCAAAGGTGATGAAACAAGCTGTACAACACTGCGATTGTGTGCGCAGCTTGCCAACTGAGAGAAAACAGTACCTGACCACTCTCCTGCCTTTTCTATTCACATGAACATTCGATTGCAAGCTGTTTTGGACAACTTTCTTTCTCTTCTTGCAAAACACTCGGCAGACCTCCGTGCAGCCTCTAGAACACGATGGGAGATGTTTTCTGTGCTGGCACAGTTTCTCCTTGCCAGACAGAGTGGAAAAGCTTTTTGCTAAGATGTAGACGAGAAGAGCGGCTAAAGAAGCATGTTCGGTGCCTCTCAGAGCTAAGCACAGCTCCCGGGGCTCTTTCGGCAGAAGGCGCACACCGCAGAGCACTGTGAGCGGCAGAATCGTCTTTGCGCGAAGAAGCAGCTTCTTCGTCTCCGGGAGCCGGAGAGAGCGGCAGCTTCGCAAAGGTGATGAAACAAGCTGTACAACACTGCGATTGTGTGCGCAGCTTGCCAAGTGAGAGAAAACAGTACCTGACCACTCTCCTGCCTTTTCTATTCACGTGAACATTGGATTGCAAGCTGTTTTGGACAGCTTTCTTTCTCTTCTTGCAAAACACTCGGCAGACCTCCGTTAAGCTTCTAGAACACGATGGGAGATGTTTTTTGTGCTGGCACAGTTTCTCCTTGCCAGACAGAGTGGAAAAGCTTTTTGCTAAGATGTAGACGAGAAGAGAGGCAAAAGACAAAGGTACGGTGCTCTGCAGAGCTAAGCACAGCTCCCGTGCCTCTTTCGGCAGAAGACACACACCGCAGAGCACTGTGAGCGGCAGAATCGTCTTTGCGCGAAGAAGCAGCTTCTTCGTCTCCGGGAGCCGGAGAGAGCGGCAAATTCGCAAAGGTGATGAAACAAGCTGTACAACACTGCGATTGTGTGCGCAGCTTGCCAACTGAGAGAAAACAGTACCTGACCACTCTCCTGCCTTTTCTATTCACATGAACATTCGATTGTAAGCTGTTTTGGACAACTTTCTTTCTCTTCTTGCAAAGAACTCTGCTGAACTCAGTGCAGCCTCTAGAAAACGATGGGAGAGGTTTTTTGTGCTGGCACAGTTTCTCCTTGCCAGACAGAGTGGAAAAGCTTTTTGCTAAGATGTAGACGAGAAGAGAGGCTAAAGACGAAGGTACGGTGCTCTGCAGAGCTAAGCACAGCTCCCGTGCCTCTTTCGGCAGAAGACACACACCGCAGAGCACTGTGAGCGGCAGAATCGTCTTTGCGCGAAGAAGCAGCTTCTTCGTCTCCGGGAGCCGGAGAGAGCGGCAACTTCGCAGAGGTGATGAAACAAGCTGTACAACACTGCGATTGTGTGCGCAGCTTGCCAACTGAGAGAAAACAGTACCTGACCACTCTCCTGCCTTTTCTATTCACAGGAACATTCGATTGCAAGCTGTTTTGGACAACTTTCTTTCTCTTCTTGCAAAACACTCGGCAGACCTCCGTGCAGCTTCTAGAACACGATGGGAGATGTTTTTTGTGCTGGCACAGTTTCTCCTTGCCAGACAGAGTGGAAAAGCTTTTTGCTAAGATGTAGACGAGAAGAGAGGCTAAAGACGAAGGTACGGTGCTCTGCAGAGCTAAGCACAGCTCCCGTGCCTCTTTCGGCAGAAGACGCACACTGCAGAGCACTGTGAGCGGCAGAATCGTCTTTGCGCGAAGAAGCAGCTTATTCGTCTCCGGGAGCCGGAGAGAGCGGCAACTTGGAAAAGGTGATGAAACAAGCTGTACAACACTGCGATTGTGTGCGCAGCTTGCCAACTGAGAGAAAACAGTACCTGACCACTCTCCTGCCTTTTCTATTCACATGAACATTCGATTGCAAGCTGTTTTGGCCAACTTTCTTTCTCTTCTTGCAAAACACTCGGCAGACCTCCGTGCAGCCTCTAGAACACGTTGGGAGATGTTTTCAGTGCTGGCACAGTTTCTCCTTGCCAGACAGAGTGGAAAAGCTTTTTGCTAAGATGTAGACGAGAAGAGAGGCTAAAGACGAAGGTACGGTGCTCTGCAGAGCTAAGCACAGCTCCCGTGCCTCTTTCCGCAGAAGACGCACACTGCAGAGCACTGTGAGCGGCAGAATCGTCTTTGCGCGAAGAAGCAGCTTATTCGTCTCCGGGAGCCGGAGAGAGCGGCAGCTTCGCAAAGGTGATGAAACAAGCTGTACAAAACTGCGATTGTGTGCGCAGCTTACCAACTGAGAGAAAACAGTACCTGACCACTCTCCTGCCTTTTCTATTCACATAAACATTCGATTGGAAGCTGTTTTGGACAACTTTCTTTCTCTTCTTGCAAAACACTCGGCAGACCTCCGTGCAGCCTCTAGAACACGTTGGGAGATGTTTTCAGTGCTGGCACAGTTTCTCCTCGCCAGACAGAGTGGAAAAGCTTTTTGCTAAGATGTAGACGAGAAGAGAGGCTAAAGACGAAGGTACGGTGCTCTGCAGAGCACTGTGAGCGGCAGAATCGTCTTTGCGCGAAGAGGCAGCTTCTTCGTCTCCGGGAACCGGAGAGAGCGGCAACTTCGCAAAGGTGATGAAACAAGCTGTACAACACTGCGATTGTGTGCGCAGCTTGCCAACTGAGAGAAAACAGTACCTGACCACTCTCCTGCCTTTTCTATTCACAGGAACATTCGATTGCAAGCTGTTTTGGACAACTTTCTTTCTCTTCTTGCAAAACACTCGGCAGACCTCCGTGCAGCTTCTAGAACACGATGGGAGATGTTTTTTGTGCTGGCACAGTTTCTCCTTGCCAGACAGAGTGGAAAAGCTTTTTGCTAAGATGTAGACGAGAAGAGAGGCTAAAGACGAAGGTACGGTGCTCTGCAGAGCTAAGCACAGCTCCCGTGCCTCTTTCGGCAGAAGACGCACACTGCAGAGCACTGTGAGCGGCAGAATCGTCTTTGCGCGAAGAAGCAGCTTCTTTGTCTCCGGGAGCCGGAGAGAGCGGCAACATCGCAAAGGTGATGAAACAAGCTGTACAACACTGCGATTGTGTGCGCAGCTTGCCAACTGAGAGAAAACAGTACCTGACCACTCTCCTGCCTTTTCTATTCACGTGAACATTCGATTGGAAGCTGTTTTGGACAACTTTCTTTCTCTTCTTGCAAAACACTCGGCAGACCTCCGTGCAGCCTCTAGAACACGATGGGAGATGTTTTCAGTGCTGGCACAGTTTCTCCTTGCCAGACAGAGTGGAAAAGCTTTTTGCTAAGATGTAGACGAGAAGAGAGGCTAAAGACGAAGGTACGGTGCTCTGCAGAGCTAAGCACAGCTCCCGGGCCACTTTCGGCAGAAGACACACACCGCAGAGCACTGTGAGCGGCAGAATCGTCTTTGCGCGAAGAAGCAGCTTATTCGTCTCCGGGAGCCGGAGAGAGCGGCAACTTGGAAAAGGTGATGAAACAAGCTGTACAACACTGCGATTGTGTGCGCAGCTTGCCAACTGAGAGAAAACAGTACCTGACCACTCTCCTGCCTTTTCTATTCACATGAACATTCGATTGCAAGCTGTTTTGGCCAACTTTCTTTCTCTTCTTGCAAAACACTCGGCAGACCTCCGTGCAGCCTCTAGAACACGTAGGGAGATGTTTTCAGTGCTGGCACAGTTTCTCCTTGCCAGACAGAGTGGAAAAGCTTTTTGCTAAGATGTAGACGAGAAGAGAGGCTAAAGACGAAGGTACGGTGCTCTGCAGAGCTAAGCACAGCTCCCGTGCCTCTTTCCGCAGAAGACGCACACTGCAGAGCACTGTGAGCGGCAGAATCGTCTTTGCGCGAAGAGGCAGCTTCTTCGTCTCCGGGAGCCGGAGAGAGCGGCAACTTCGCAAAGGTGATGAAACAAGCTGTACAACACTGCGATTGTGTGCGCAGCTTGCCAACTGAGAGAAAACAGTACCTGACCACTCTCCTGCCTTTTCTATTCACAGGAACATTCGATTACAAGCTGTTTTGGACAACTTTCTTTCTCTTCTTGCAAAACACTCGGCAGACCTCCGTGCAGCTTCTAGAACACGATGGGAGATGTTTTTTGTGCTGGCACAGTTTCTCCTTGCCAGACAGAGAGGAAAAGCTTTTTGCTAAGATGTAGACGAGAAGAGAGGCTAAAGACGAAGGTACGGTGCTCTGAAGAGCACTGTGAGCGGCAGAATCGTCTTTGCGCGAAGAAGCAGCTTCTTCGTCTCCGGGAGCCGGAGAGCGGCAACTTCGCAAAGGTGATGAAACAAGCTGTACAAAACTGCGATTGTGTGCGCAGCTTACCAAATGAGAGAAAACAGTATCTGACCACTCTCCTGCCTTTTCTATTCACGTAAACATTCGATTGGAAGCTGTTTTGGACAACTTTCTTTCTCTTCTTGCAAAACACTCGGCAGACCTCCGTGCAGCCTCTAGAACACGTAGGGAGATGTTTTCAGTGCTGGCACAGTTTCTCCTTGCCAGACAGAGTGGAAAAGCTTTTTGCTAAGATGTAGACGAGAAGAGAGGCTAAAGACGAAGGTACGGTGCTCTGCAGAGCTAAGCACATCTCCCGTGCCTCTTTCCGCAGAAGACGCACACCGCAGAGCACTGTGAGGGGCAGAATCGTCTTTGCGCGAAGAAGCAGCTTCTTTGTCTCCGGGAGCCGATGAGAGCGGCAACTTGGCAAAGGTGATGAAACAAGCTGTACAACACTGCGATTGTGTGCGCAGCTTGCCAACTGAGAGAAAACAGTACCTGACCACTCTCCTGCCTTTTCTATTCACATGAACATTCGATTGCAAGCTGTTTTGGACAACTTTCTTTCTCTTCTTGCAAAACACTCGGCAGACCTCCGTGCAGCCTCTAGAACACGTTGGGAGATGTTTTCAGTGCTGGCACAGTTTCTCCTTGCCAGACAGAGTGGAAAAGCTTTTTGCTAAGATGTAGACGAGAAGAGAGGCTAAAGACGAAGGTACGGTGCTCTGCAGAGCTAAGCACAGCTCCCGTGCCTCTTTCGGCAGAAGACGCACACTGCAGAGCACTGTGAGCGGCAGAATCGTCTTTGCGCGAAGAAGCAGCTTCTTCGTCTCCGGGAGCCGGAGAGAGCGGCAACTTCGCAAAGGTGATGAAACAAGCTGTACAACACTGCGATTGTGTGCGCAGCTTGCCAACTGAGAGAAAACAGTACCTGACCACTCTCCTGCCTTTTCTATTCACAGGAACATTCGATTGCAAGCTGTTTTGGACAACTTTCTTTCTCTTCTTGCAAAACACTCGGCAGACCTCCGTGCAGCTTCTAGAACACGATGGGAGATGTTTTCTGTGCTGGCACAGTTTCTCCTTGCCAGACAGAGTGGAAAAGCTTTTTGCTAAGATGTAGACGAGAAGAGAGGCTAAAGACGAAGGTACGGTGCTCTGAAGAGCACTGTGAGCGGCAGAATCGTCTTTGCGCGAAGAAGCAGCTTCTTCGTCTCCGGGAGCCGGAGAGAGCGGCAACTTCGCAAAGGTGATGAAACAAGCTGTACAAAACTGCGATTGTGTGCGCAGCTTACAAAATGAGAGAAAACAGTATCTGACCACTCTCCTGCCTTTTCTATTCACGTAAACATTCGATTGGAAGCTGTTTTGGACAACTTTCTTTCTCTTCTTGCAAAACACTCGGCAGACCTCCGTGCAGCCTCTAGAACACGTAGGGAGATGTTTTCAGTGCTGGCACAGTTTCTCCTTGCCAGACAGAGTGGAAAAGCTTTTTGCTAAGATGTAGACGAGAAGAGAGGCTAAAGACGAAGGTACGGTGCTCTGCAGAGCTAAGCACAGCTCCCGTGCCTCTTTCCGCAGAAGACGCACACTGCAGAGCACTGTGAGCGGCAGAATCGTCTTTGCGCGAAGAAGCAGCTTCTTCGTCTCCGGGAGCCGGAGAGAGCGGCAACTTCGCAAAGGTGATGAAACAAGCTGTACAACACTGCGATTGTGTGCGCAGCTTGCCAACTGAGAGAAAACAGTACCTGACCACTCGCCTGCCTTTTCTATTCACAGGAACATTCGATTGCAAGCTGTTTTGGACAACTTTCTTTCTCTTCTTGCAAAACACTCGGCAGACCTCCGTGCAGCTTCTAGAACACGATGGGAGATGTTTTTTGTGCTGGCACAGTTTTTCCTTGCCAGACAGAGTGGAAAAGCTTTTTGCTAAGATGTAGACGAGAAGAGAGGCTAAAGACGAAGGTACGGTGCTCTGCAGAGCTAAGCACAGCTCCCGTGCCTCTTTCGGCAGAAGACACACACCGCAGAGCACTGTGAGCGGCAGAATCGTCTTTGCGCGAAGAAGCAGCTTCTTCGTCTCCGGGAGCCGGAGAGAGCGGCAACTTCGCAAAGGTGATGAAACAGACTGTACAACACTGCGATTGTGTGCTCAGCTTGCCAACTGAGAGAAAACAGTACCTGACCACTCTCCTGCCTTTTCTATTCACATGAACATTCGATTGCAAGCTGTTTTGGACAACTTTCTTTCTCTTCTTGCAAAACACTCGGCAGACCTCCGTGCAGCCTCTAGAACACGATGGGAGATGTTTTTTGTGCTGGCAGAGTTTCTCCTTGCCAGACAGAGTGGAAAAGCTTTTTGCTAAGATGTAGACGAGAAGAGAGGCTAAAGACGAAGGTACGGTGCTCTGCAGAGCTAAGCACAGCTCCCGTGCCTCTTTCGGCAGAAGACACACACCGCAGAGCACTGTGAGCGGCAGAATCGTCTTTGCGCGAAGAAGCAGCTTCTTCGTCTCCGGGAGGCTGAGAGAGCGGCAGCTTCGCAAAGGTGATGAAACAAGCTGTACAACACTGCGATTGTGTGCGCAGCTTGCCAACTGAGAGAAAACAGTACCTGACCACTCTCCTGCCTTTTCTATTCACATGAACATTCGATTGCAAGCTGTTTTGGACAACTTTCTTTCTCTTCTTGCAAAACACTCGGCAGACCTCCGTGCAGCCTCTAGAACACGATGGGAGATGTTTTCTGTGCTGGCACAGTTTCTCCTTGCCAGACAGAGTGGAAAAGCTTTTTGCTAAGATGTAGACGAGAAGAGCGGCTAAAGAAGCATGTACGGTGCCTCTCAGAGCTAAGCACAGCTCCCGGGGCTCTTTCGGCAGAAGGCGCACACCGCAGAGCACTGTGAGCGGCAGAATCGTCTTTGCGCGAAGAAGCAGCTTCTTCGTCTCCGGGAGCCGGAGAGAGCGGCAGCTTCGCAAAGGTGATGAAACAAGCTGTACAACACTGCGATTGTGTGCGCAGCTTGCCAAGTGAGAGAAAACAGTACCTGACCACTCTCCTGCCTTTTCTATTCACATGAACATTCGATTGCAAGCTGTTTTGGACAACTTTCTTTCTCTTCTTGCAAAACACTCGGCAGACCTGCGTGCAGCCTCTAGAACACGATGGGAGATGTTTTCTGTGCTGGCACAGTTTCTCCTTGCCAGACAGAGTGGAAAAGCTTTTTGCTAAGATGTAGACGAGAAGAGAGGCTAAAGAAGCACGTATGGTGCTACTCAGAGCTAAGCACCGCTCCCGGACCTCTTTCGGCAGAAGGCGCACACCGCAGATCACTGTGAGCGGCAGAATCGTCTTTGCGCGAAGAAGCAGCTTCTTCGTCTCCGGGAGCCGGAGAGAGCGGCAACTTCGCAAAGGTGATGAAACAAGCTGTACAACACTGCGATTGTTTGCGCAGCTTGCCAACTGAGAGAAAACAGTACCTGACCACTCTCCTGCCTTTTCTATTCACAGGAACATTCGATTACAAGCTGTTTTGGACAACTTTCTTTCTCTTCTTGCAAAACACTCGGCAGACCTCCGTGCAGCTTCTAGAACACGATGGGAGATGTTTTTTGTGCTGGCACAGTTTCTCCTTGCCAGACAGAGAGGAAAAGCTTTTTGCTAAGATGTAGACGAGAAGAGAGGCTAAAGACGAAGGTACGGTGCTCTGAAGAGCACTGTGAGCGGCAGAATCGTCTTTGCGCGAAGAAGCAGCTTCTTCGTCTCCGGGAGCCGGAGAGCGGCAACTTCGCAAAGGTGATGAAACAAGCTGTACAAAACTGCGATTGTGTGCGCAGCTTACCAAATGAGAGAAAACAGTATCTGACCACTCTCCTGCCTTTTCTATTCACGTAAACATTCGATTGGAAGCTGTTTTGGACAACTTTCTTTCTCTTCTTGCAAAACACTCGGCAGACCTCCGTGCAGCCTCTAGAACACGTAGGGAGATGTTTTCAGTGCTGGCACAGTTTCTCCTTGCCAGACAGAGTGGAAAAGCTTTTTGCTAAGATGTAGACGAGAAGAGAGGCTAAAGACGAAGGTACGGTGCTCTGCAGAGCTAAGCACAGCTCCCGTGCCTCTTTCCGCAGAAGACGCACACCGCAGAGCACTGTGAGGGGCAGAATCGTCTTTGCGCGAAGAAGCAGCTTCTTTGTCTCCGGGAGCCGATGAGAGCGGCAACTTGGCAAAGGTGATGAAACAAGCTGTACAACACTGCGATTGTGTGCGCAGCTTGCCAACTGAGAGAAAACAGTACCTGACCACTCTCCTGCCTTTTCTATTCACATGAACATTCGATTGCAAGCTGTTTTGGACAACTTTCTTTCTCTTCTTGCAAAACACTCGGCAGACCTCCGTGCAGCCTCTAGAACACGTTGGGAGATGTTTTCAGTGCTGGCACAGTTTCTCCTTGCCAGACAGAGTGGAAAAGCTTTTTGCTAAGATGTAGACGAGAAGAGAGGCTAAAGACGAAGGTACGGTGCTCTGCAGAGCTAAGCACAGCTCCCGTGCCTCTTTCGGCAGAAGACGCACACTGCAGAGCACTGTGAGCGGCAGAATCGTCTTTGCGCGAAGAAGCAGCTTCTTCGTCTCCGGGAGCCGGAGAGAGCGGCAACTTCGCAAAGGTGATGAAACAAGCTGTACAACACTGCGATTGTGTGCGCAGCTTGCCAACTGAGAGAAAACAGTACCTGACCACTCTCCTGCCTTTTCTATTCACAGGAACATTCGATTGCAAGCTGTTTTGGACAACTTTCTTTCTCTTCTTGCAAAACACTCGGCAGACCTCCGTGCAGCTTCTAGAACACGATGGGAGATGTTTTTTGTGCTGGCACAGTTTCTCCTTGCCAGACAGAGTGGAAAAGCTTTTTGCTAAGATGTAGACGAGAAGAGAGGCTAAAGACGAAGGTACGGTGCTCTGAAGAGCACTGTGAGCGGCAGAATCGTCTTTGCGCGAAGAAGCAGCTTCTTCGTCTCCGGGAGCCGGAGAGAGCGGCAACTTCGCAAAGGTGATGAAACAAGCTGTACAAAACTGCGATTGTGTGCGCAGCTTACAAAATGAGAGAAAACAGTATCTGACCACTCTCCTGCCTTTTCTATTCACGTAAACATTCGATTGGAAGCTGTTTTGGACAACTTTCTTTCTCTTCTTGCAAAACACTCGGCAGACCTCCGTGCAGCCTCTAGAACACGTAGGGAGATGTTTTCAGTGCTGGCACAGTTTCTCCTTGCCAGACAGAGTGGAAAAGCTTTTTGCTAAGATGTAGACGAGAAGAGAGGCTAAAGACGAAGGTACGGTGCTCTGCAGAGCTAAGCACAGCTCCCGTGCCTCTTTCCGCAGAAGACGCACACTGCAGAGCACTGTGAGCGGCAGAATCGTCTTTGCGCGAAGAAGCAGCTTCTTCGTCTCCGGGAGCCGGAGAGAGCGGCAACTTCGCAAAGGTGATGAAACAAGCTGTACAACACTGCGATTGTGTGCGCAGCTTGCCAACTGAGAGAAAACAGTACCTGACCACTCGCCTGCCTTTTCTATTCACAGGAACATTCGATTGCAAGCTGTTTTGGACAACTTTCTTTCTCTTCTTGCAAAACACTCGGCAGACCTCCGTGCAGCCTCTAGAACACGATGGGAGATGTTTTTTGTGCTGGCAGAGTTTCTCCTTGCCAGACAGAGTGGAAAAGCTTTTTGCTAAGATGTAGACGAGAAGAGAGGCTAAAGACGAAGGTACGGTGCTCTGCAGAGCTAAGCACAGCTCCCGTGCCTCTTTCGGCAGAAGACACACACCGCAGAGCACTGTGAGCGGCAGAATCGTCTTTGCGCGAAGAAGCAGCTTCTTCGTCTCCGGGAGGCTGAGAGAGCGGCAGCTTCGCAAAGGTGATGAAACAAGCTGTACAACACTGCGATTGTGTGCGCAGCTTGCCAACTGAGAGAAAACAGTACCTGACCACTCTCCTGCCTTTTCTATTCACATGAACATTCGATTGCAAGCTGTTTTGGACAACTTTCTTTCTCTTCTTGCAAAACACTCGGCAGACCTCCGTGCAGCCTCTAGAACACGATGGGAGATGTTTTCTGTGCTGGCACAGTTTCTCCTTGCCAGACAGAGTGGAAAAGCTTTTTGCTAAGATGTAGACGAGAAGAGCGGCTAAAGAAGCATGTTCGGTGCCTCTCAGAGCTAAGCACAGCTCCCGGGGCTCTTTCGGCAGAAGGCGCACACCGCAGAGCACTGTGAGCGGCAGAATCGTCTTTGCGCGAAGAAGCAGCTTCTTCGTCTCCGGGAGCCGGAGAGAGCGGCAGCTTCGCAAAGGTGATGAAACAAGCTGTACAACACTGCGATTGTGTGCGCAGCTTGCCAAGTGAGAGAAAACAGTACCTGACCACTCTCCTGCCTTTTCTATTCACATGAACATTCGATTGCAAGCTGTTTTGGACAACTTTCTTTCTCTTCTTGCAAAACACTCGGCAGACCTGCGTGCAGCCTCTAGAACACGATGGGAGATGTTTTCTGTGCTGGCACAGTTTCTCCTTGCCAGACAGAGTGGAAAAGCTTTTTGCTAAGATGTAGACGAGAAGAGAGGCTAAAGAAGCACGTATGGTGCTACTCAGAGCTAAGCACCGCTCCCGGACCTCTTTCGGCAGAAGGCGCACACCGCAGATCACTGTGAGCGGCAGAATCGTCTTTGCGCGAAGAAGCAGCTTCTTCGTCTCCGGGAGCCGGAGAGAGCGGCAACTTCGCAAAGGTGATGAAACAAGCTGTACAACACTGCGATTGTTTGCGCAGCTTGCCAACTGAGAGAAAACAGTACCTGACCACTCTCCTGCCTTTTCTATTCACATGAACATTCGATTGCAAGCTGTTTTGGACAACTTTCTTTCTCTTCTTGCAAAACACTCGGCAGACCTGCGTGCAGCCTCTAGAACACGATGGAAGATGTTTTTTGTGCTGGCACAGTTTCTCCTTGCCAGACAGAGTGGAAAAGCTTTTTGCTAAGATGTAGACGAGAAGAGAGGCTAAAGACGAAGGTACGGTGCTCTGCAGAGCACTGTGAGCGGCAGAATCGTCTTTGCGCGAAGAGGCAGCTTCTTCGTCTCCGGGAACCGGAGAGAGCGGCAACTTCGCAAAGGTGATGAAACAAGCTGTACAACACTGCGATTGTGTGCGCAGCTTGCCAACTGAGAGAAAACAGTACCTGACCACTCTCCTGCCTTTTCTATTCACATGAACATTCGATTGCAAGCTGTTTTGGACAACTTTCTTTCTCTTCTTGCAAAACACTCGGCAGACCTCCGTGCAGCCTCTAGAACACGATGGGACATGTTTTCTGTGCTGGCACGATTTCTCCTTGCCAGACAGAGTGGAAAAGCTTTTTGCTAAGATGTAGACGAGAAGAGAGGCTAAAGACGAAGGTACGGTGCTCTGCAGAGCTAAGCACAGCTCCCGTGCCTCTTTCGGCAGAAGACACACACCGCAGAGCACTGTGAGCGGCAGAATCGTCTTTGCGCGAAGAAGCAGCTTCTTCGTCTCCGGGAGCCGGAGAGAGCGGCAACTTGGCAAAGGTGATGAAACAAGCTGTACAACACTGCGATTGTGTGCGCAGCTTGCCAACTGAGAGAAAACAGTACCTGACCACTCTCCTGCCTTTTCTATTCACATGAACATTCGATTGGAAGCTGTTTTGGACAACTTTCTTTCTCTTCTTGCAAAACACTCGGCAGACCTCCGTGCAGCCTCTAGAACACGATGGGAGATGTTTTTTGTGCTGGCACAGTTTCTCCTTGCCAGACAGAGTGGAAAAGCGTTTTGCTAAGATGTAGACGAGAAGAGAGGCTAAAGACGAAGGTACGGTGCTCTGCAGAGCTAAGCACCGCTCCCGGGCCTCTTTCGGCAGAAGACGCACACCGCAGAGCACTGTGAGCGGCAGAATCGTCTTTGCGCGAAGAAGCAGCTTCTTCGTCTCCGGGAGCCGGAGTGAGCGGCAACTTGGCAAAGGTGATGAAACAAGCTGTACAACACTGCGATTGTGTGCGCAGCTTGCCAACTGAGAGAAAACAGTACCTGACCACTCTCCTGCCTTTTCTATTCACGTGAACATTCGATTGGAAGCTGTTTTGGACAACTTTCTTTCTCTTCTTGCAAAACACTCGGCAGACCTCCGTGCAGCCTCTAGAACACGAAGGGAGATGTTTTCAGTGCTGGCACAGTTTCTCCTCGCCAGACAGAGTGGAAAAGCTTTTTGCTAAGATGTAGACGAGAAGAGAGGCTAAAGACGAAGGTACGGTGCTCTGCAGAGCACTGTGAGCGGCAGAATCGTCTTTGCGCGAAGAGGCAGCTTCTTCGTCTCCGGGAACCGGAGAGAGCGGCAACTTCGCAAAGGTGATGAAACAAGCTGTACAACACTGCGATTGTGTGCGCAGCTTGCCAACTGAGAGAAAACAGTACCTGACCACTCTCCTGCCTTTTCTATTCACATGAACATTCGATTGGAAGCTGTTTTGGACAACTTTCTTTCTCTTCTTGCAAAACACTCGGCAGACCTCCGTGCAGCCTCTAGAACACGATGGGAGATGTTTTCTGTGCTGGCACGATTTCTCCTTGCCAGACAGAGTGGAAAAGCTTTTTGCTAAGATGTAGACGAGAAGAGAGGCTAAAGACGAAGGTACGGTGCTCTGCAGAGCTAAGCACAGCTCCCGTGCCTCTTTCGGCAGAAGACACACACCGCAGAGCACTGTGAGCGGCAGAATCGTCTTTGCGCGAAGAAGCAGCTTCTTCGTCTCCGGGAGCCGGAGAGAGCGGCAACTTGGCAAAGGTGATGAAACAAGCTGTACAACACTGCGATTGTGTGCGCAGCTTGCCAACTGAGAGAAAACAGTACCTGACCACTCTCCTGCCTTTTCTATTCACATGAACATTCGATTGGAAGCTGTTTTGGACAACTTTCTTTCTCTTCTTGCAAAACACTCGGCAGACCTGCGTGCAGCCTCTAGAACACGATGGGAGATGTTTTTTGTGCTGGCACAGTTTCTCCTTGCCAGACAGAGTGGAAAAGCGTTTTGCTAAGATGTAGACGAGAAGAGAGGCTAAAGACGAAGGTACGGTGCTCTGCAGAGCTAAGCACCGCTCCCGGGCCTCTTTCGGCAGAAGACGCACACCGCAGAGCACTGTGAGCGGCAGAATCGTCTTTGCGCGAAGAAGCAGCTTCTTCGTCTCCGGGAGCCGGAGTGAGCGGCAACTTCGCAAAGGTGATGAAACAAGCTGTACAACACTGCGATTGTGTGCGCAGCTTGCCAACTGAGAGAAAACAGTACCTGACCACTCTCCTGCCTTTTCTATACACATGAACATTCGATTGCAAGCTGTTTTGGACAACTTTCTTTCTCTTCTTGCAAAACACTCGGCAGACCTGCGTGCAGCCTCTAGAACACGATGGGAGATGTTTTCTGTGCTGGCACAGTTTCTCCTTGCCAGACAGAGTGGAAAAGCTTTTTGCTAAGATGTAGACGAGAAGAGAGGCTAAAGAAGCACGTATGGTGCTACTCAGAGCTAAGCACCGCTCCCGGACCTCTTTCGGCAGAAGGCGCACACCGCAGATCACTGTGAGCGGCAGAATCGTCTTTGCGCGAAGAAGCAGCTTCTTCGTCTCCGGGAGCCGGAGAGAGCGGCAACTTCGCAAAGGTGATGAAACAAGCTGTACAACACTGCGATTGTTTGCGCAGCTTGCCAACTGAGAGAAAACAGTACCTGACCACTCTCCTGCCTTTTCTATTCACATGAACATTCGATTGCAAGCTGTTTTGGACAACTTTCTTTCTCTTCTTGCAAAACACTCGGCAGACCTGCGTGCAGCCTCTAGAACACGATGGAAGATGTTTTTTGTGCTGGCACAGTTTCTCCTTGCCAGACAGAGTGGAAAAGCTTTTTGCTAAGATGTAGACGAGAAGAGAGGCTAAAGACGAAGGTACGGTGCTCTGCAGAGCACTGTGAGCGGCAGAATCGTCTTTGCGCGAAGAGGCAGCTTCTTCGTCTCCGGGAGCCGGAGAGAGCGGCAACTTCGCAAAGGTGATGAAACAAGCTGTACAACACTGCGATTGTGTGCGCAGCTTGCCAACTGAGAGAAAACAGTACCTGACCACTCTCCTGCCTTTTCTATTCACATGAACATTCGATTGCAAGCTGTTTTGGACAACTTTCTTTCTCTTCTTGCAAAACACTCGGCAGACCTCCGTGCAGCCTCTAGAACACGATGGGACATGTTTTCTGTGCTGGCACGATTTCTCCTTGCCAGACAGAGTGGAAAAGCTTTTTGCTAAGATGTAGACGAGAAGAGAGGCTAAAGACGAAGGTACGGTGCTCTGCAGAGCTAAGCACAGCTCCCGTGCCTCTTTCGGCAGAAGACACACACCGCAGAGCACTGTGAGCGGCAGAATCGTCTTTGCGCGAAGAAGCAGCTTCTTCGTCTCCGGGAGCCGGAGAGAGCGGCAACTTGGCAAAGGTGATGAAACAAGCTGTACAACACTGCGATTGTGTGCGCAGCTTGCCAACTGAGAGAAAACAGTACCTGACCACTCTCCTGCCTTTTCTATTCACATGAACATTCGATTGGAAGCTGTTTTGGACAACTTTCTTTCTCTTCTTGCAAAACACTCGGCAGACCTCCGTGCAGCCTCTAGAACACGATGGGAGATGTTTTTTGTGCTGGCACAGTTTCTCCTTGCCAGACAGAGTGGAAAAGCGTTTTGCTAAGATGTAGACGAGAAGAGAGGCTAAAGACGAAGGTACGGTGCTCTGCAGAGCTAAGCACCGCTCCCGGGCCTCTTTCGGCAGAAGACGCACACCGCAGAGCACTGTGAGCGGCAGAATCGTCTTTGCGCGAAGAAGCAGCTTCTTCGTCTCCGGGAGCCGGAGTGAGCGGCAACTTGGCAAAGGTGATGAAACAAGCTGTACAACACTGCGATTGTGTGCGCAGCTTGCCAACTGAGAGAAAACAGTACCTGACCACTCTCCTGCCTTTTCTATTCACGTGAACATTCGATTGGAAGCTGTTTTGGACAACTTTCTTTCTCTTCTTGCAAAACACTCGGCAGACCTCCGTGCAGCCTCTAGAACACGAAGGGAGATGTTTTCAGTGCTGGCACAGTTTCTCCTCGCCAGACAGAGTGGAAAAGCTTTTTGCTAAGATGTAGACGAGAAGAGAGGCTAAAGACGAAGGTACGGTGCTCTGCAGAGCACTGTGAGCGGCAGAATCGTCTTTGCGCGAAGAGGCAGCTTCTTCGTCTCCGGGAACCGGAGAGAGCGGCAACTTCGCAAAGGTGATGAAACAAGCTGTACAACACTGCGATTGTGTGCGCAGCTTGCCAACTGAGAGAAAACAGTACCTGACCACTCTCCTGCCTTTTCTATTCACATGAACATTCGATTGGAAGCTGTTTTGGACAACTTTCTTTCTCTTCTTGCAAAACACTCGGCAGACCTCCGTGCAGCCTCTAGAACACGATGGGAGATGTTTTCTGTGCTGGCACGATTTCTCCTTGCCAGACAGAGTGGAAAAGCTTTTTGCTAAGATGTAGACGAGAAGAGAGGCTAAAGACGAAGGTACGGTGCTCTGCAGAGCTAAGCACAGCTCCCGTGCCTCTTTCGGCAGAAGACACACACCGCAGAGCACTGTGAGCGGCAGAATCGTCTTTGCGCGAAGAAGCAGCTTCTTCGTCTCCGGGAGCCGGAGAGAGCGGCAACTTGGCAAAGGTGATGAAACAAGCTGTACAACACTGCGATTGTGTGCGCAGCTTGCCAACTGAGAGAAAACAGTACCTGACCACTCTCCTGCCTTTTCTATTCACATGAACATTCGATTGGAAGCTGTTTTGGACAACTTTCTTTCTCTTCTTGCAAAACACTCGGCAGACCTGCGTGCAGCCTCTAGAACACGATGGGAGATGTTTTTTGTGCTGGCACAGTTTCTCCTTTCCAGACAGAGTGGAAAAGCGTTTTGCTAAGATGTAGACGAGAAGAGAGGCTAAAGACGAAGGTACGGTGCTCTGCAGAGCTAAGCACCGCTCCCGGGCCTCTTTCGGCAGAAGACGCACACCGCAGAGCACTGTGAGCGGCAGAATCGTCTTTGCGCGAAGAAGCAGCTTCTTCGTCTCCGGGAGCCGGAGTGAGCGGCAACTTCGCAAAGGTGATGAAACAAGCTGTACAACACTGCGATTGTGTGCGCAGCTTGCCAACTGAGAGAAAACAGTACCTGACCACTCTCCTGCCTTTTCTATACACATGAACATTCGATTGCAAGCTGTTTTGGACAACTTTCTTTCTCTTCTTGCAAAACACTCGGCAGACCTCCGTGCAGCCTCTAGAACACGATGGGAGATGTTTTCTGTGCTGGCACAGTTTCTCCTTGCCAGACAGAGTGGAAAAGCTTTTTGCTAAGATGTAGACGAGAAGAGAGGCTAAAGACGAAGGTACGGTGCTCTGCAGAGCACTGTGAGCGGCAGAATCGTCTTTGCGCGAAGAAGCAGCTTATTCGTCTCCGGGAGCCGGAGAGAGCGGCAGCTTCGCAAAGGTGATGAAACAAGCTGTACAAAACTGCGATTGTGTGCGCAGCTTACCAACTGAGAGAAAACAGTACCTGACCACTCTCCTGCCTTTTCTATTCACATAAACATTCGATTGGAAGCTGTTTTGGACAACTTTCTTTCTCTTCTTGCAAAACACTCGGCAGACCTCCGTGCAGCCTCTAGAACACGTTGGGAGATGTTTTCAGTGCTGGCACAGTTTCTCCTCGCCAGACAGAGTGGAAAAGCTTTTTGCTAAGATGTAGACGAGAAGAGAGGCTAAAGACGAAGGTACGGTGCTCTGCAGAGCACTGTGAGCGGCAGAATCGTCTTTGCGCGAAGAGGCAGCTTCTTCGTCTCCGGGAACCGGAGAGAGCGGCAACTTCGCAAAGGTGATGAAACAAGCTGTACAACACTGCGATTGTGTGCGCAGCTTGCCAACTGAGAGAAAACAGTACCTGACCACTCTCCTGCCTTTTCTATTCACATGAACATTCGATTGGAAGCTGTTTTGGACAACTTTCTTTCTCTTCTTGCAAAACACTCGGCAGACCTCCGTGCAGCCTCTAGAACACGATGGGAGATGTTTTCTGTGCTGGCACGATTTCTCCTTGCCAGACAGAGTGGAAAAGCTTTTTGCTAAGATGTAGACGAGAAGAGAGGCTAAAGACGAAGGTACGGTGCTCTGCAGAGCTAAGCACAGCTCCCGTGCCTCTTTCGGCAGAAGACGCACACTGCAGAGCACTGTGAGCGGCAGAATCGTCTTTGCGCGAAGAAGCAGCTTCTTTGTCTCCGGGAGCCGGAGAGAGCGGCAACATCGCAAAGGTGATGAAACAAGCTGTACAACACTGCGATTGTGTGCGCAGCTTGCCAACTGAGAGAAAACAGTACCTGACCACTCTCCTGCCTTTTCTATTCACGTGAACATTCGATTGGAAGCTGTTTTGGACAACTTTCTTTCTCTTCTTGCAAAACACTCGGCAGACCTCCGTGCAGCCTCTAGAACACGATGGGAGATGTTTTCAGTGCTGGCACAGTTTCTCCTTGCCAGACAGAGTGGAAAAGCTTTTTGCTAAGATGTAGACGAGAAGAGAGGCTAAAGACGAAGGTACGGTGCTCTGCAGAGCTAAGCACAGCTCCCGGGCCACTTTCGGCAGAAGACACACACCGCAGAGCACTGTGAGCGGCAGAATCGTCTTTGCGCGAAGAAGCAGCTTATTCGTCTCCGGGAGCCGGAGAGAGCGGCAACTTGGAAAAGGTGATGAAACAAGCTGTACAACACTGCGATTGTGTGCGCAGCTTGCCAACTGAGAGAAAACAGTACCTGACCACTCTCCTGCCTTTTCTATTCACATGAACATTCGATTGCAAGCTGTTTTGGCCAACTTTCTTTCTCTTCTTGCAAAACACTCGGCAGACCTCCGTGCAGCCTCTAGAACACGTTGGGAGATGTTTTCAGTGCTGGCACAGTTTCTCCTTGCCAGACAGAGTGGAAAAGCTTTTTGCTAAGATGTAGACGAGAAGAGAGGCTAAAGACGAAGGTACGGTGCTCTGCAGAGCTAAGCACAGCTCCCGTGCCTCTTTCCGCAGAAGACGCACACTGCAGAGCACTGTGAGCGGCAGAATCGTCTTTGCGCGAAGAGGCAGCTTCTTCGTCTCCGGGAGCCGGAGAGAGCGGCAACTTCGCAAAGGTGATGAAACAAGCTGTACAACACTGCGATTGTGTGCGCAGCTTGCCAACTGAGAGAAAACAGTACCTGACCACTCTCCTGCCTTTTCTATTCACAGGAACATTCGATTACAAGCTGTTTTGGACAACTTTCTTTCTCTTCTTGCAAAACACTCGGCAGACCTCCGTGCAGCTTCTAGAACACGATGGGAGATGTTTTTTGTGCTGGCACAGTTTCTCCTTGCCAGACAGAGAGGAAAAGCTTTTTGCTAAGATGTAGACGAGAAGAGAGGCTAAAGACGAAGGTACGGTGCTCTGAAGAGCACTGTGAGCGGCAGAATCGTCTTTGCGCGAAGAAGCAGCTTCTTCGTCTCCGGGAGCCGGAGAGCGGCAACTTCGCAAAGGTGATGAAACAAGCTGTACAAAACTGCGATTGTGTGCGCAGCTTACCAAATGAGAGAAAACAGTATCTGACCACTCTCCTGCCTTTTCTATTCACGTAAACATTCGATTGGAAGCTGTTTTGGACAACTTTCTTTCTCTTCTTGCAAAACACTCGGCAGACCTCCGTGCAGCCTCTAGAACACGTAGGGAGATGTTTTCAGTGCTGGCACAGTTTCTCCTTGCCAGACAGAGTGGAAAAGCTTTTTGCTAAGATGTAGACGAGAAGAGAGGCTAAAGACGAAGGTACGGTGCTCTGCAGAGCTAAGCACAGCTCCCGTGCCTCTTTCCGCAGAAGACGCACACCGCAGAGCACTGTGAGCGGCAGAATCGTCTTTGCGCGAAGAAGCAGCTTCTTTGTCTCCGGGAGCCGATGAGAGCGGCAACTTGGCAAAGGTGATGAAACAAGCTGTACAACACTGCGATTGTGTGCGCAGCTTGCCAACTGAGAGAAAACAGTACCTGACCACTCTCCTGCCTTTTCTATTCACATGAACATTCGATTGCAAGCTGTTTTGGACAACTTTCTTTCTCTTCTTGCAAAACACTCGGCAGACCTCCGTGCAGCCTCTAGAACACGTTGGGAGATGTTTTCAGTGCTGGCACAGTTTCTCCTTGCCAGACAGAGTGGAAAAGCTTTTTGCTAAGATGTAGACGAGAAGAGAGGCTAAAGACGAAGGTACGGTGCTCTGCAGAGCTAAGCACAGCTCCCGTGCCTCTTTCGGCAGAAGACGCACACTGCAGAGCACTGTGAGCGGCAGAATCGTCTTTGCGCGAAGAAGCAGCTTCTTCGTCTCCGGGAGCCGGAGAGAGCGGCAACTTCGCAAAGGTGATGAAACAAGCTGTACAACACTGCGATTGTGTGCGCAGCTTGCCAACTGAGAGAAAACAGTACCTGACCACTCTCCTGCCTTTTCTATTCACAGGAACATTCGATTGCAAGCTGTTTTGGACAACTTTCTTTCTCTTCTTGCAAAACACTCGGCAGACCTCCGTGCAGCTTCTAGAACACGATGGGAGATGTTTTTTGTGCTGGCACAGTTTCTCCTTGCCAGACAGAGTGGAAAAGCTTTTTGCTAAGATGTAGACGAGAAGAGAGGCTAAAGACGAAGGTACGGTGCTCTGAAGAGCACTGTGAGCGGCAGAATCGTCTTTGCGCGAAGAAGCAGCTTCTTCGTCTCCGGGAGCCGGAGAGAGCGGCAACTTCGCAAAGGTGATGAAACAAGCTGTACAACACTGCGATTGTGTGCTCAGCTTGCCAACTGAGAGAAAACAGTACCTGACCACTCACCTGCCTTTTCTATTCACAGGAACATTCGATTGCAAGCTGTTTTGGACAACTTTCTTTCTCTTCTTGCAAAACACTCGGCAGACCTCCGTGCAGCTTCTAGAACACGATGGGAGATGTTTTTTGTGCTGGCACAGTTTTTCCTTGCCAGACAGAGTGGAAAAGCTTTTTGCTAAGATGTAGACGAGAAGAGAGGCTAAAGACGAAGGTACGGTGCTCTGCAGAGCTAAGCACAGATCCCGTGCCTCTTTCGGCAGAAGACACACACCGCAGAGCACTGTGAGCGGCAGAATCGTCTTTGCGCGAAGAAGCAGCTTCTTCGTCTCCGGGAGCCGGAGAGAGCGGCAACTTCGCAAAGGTGATGAAACAGGCTGTACAACACTGCGATTGTGTGCTCAGCTTGCCAACTGAGAGAAAACAGTACCTGACCACTCTCCTGCCTTTTCTATTCACATGAACATTCGATTGGAAGCTGTTTTGGACAACTTTCTTTCTCTTCTTGCAAAACACTCGGCAGACCTCCCTGCAGCCTCTAGAACACGATGGGAGATGTTTTTTGTGCTGGCACAGTTTCTCCTTGCCAGACAGAGTGGAAAAGCGTTTTGCTAAGATGTAGACGAGAAGAGAGGCTAAAGACGAAGGTACGGTGCTCTGCAGAGCTAAGCACCGCTCCCGGGCCTCTTTCGGCAGAAGACGCACACCGCAGAGCACTGTGAGCGGCAGAATCGTCTTTGCGCGAAGAAGCAGCTTCTTCGTCTCCGGGAGCCGGAGTGAGCGGCAACTTGGCAAAGGTGATGAAACAAGCTGTACAACACTGCGATTGTGTGCGCAGCTTGCCAACTGAGAGAAAACAGTACCTGACCACTCTCCTGCCTTTTCTATACACATGAACATTCGATTGCAAGCTGTTTTGGACAACTTTCTTTCTCTTCTTGCAAAACACTCGGCAGACCTCCGTGCAGCCTCTAGAACACGATGGGAGATGTTTTCTGTGCTGGCACAGTTTCTCCTTGCCAGACAGAGAGGAAAAGCTTTTTGCTAAGATGTAGACGAGAAGAGAGGCTAAAGACGAAGGTACGGTGCTCTGCAGAGCACTGTGAGCGGCAGAATCGTCTTTGCGCGAAGAAGCAGCTTATTCGTCTCCGGGAGCCGGAGAGAGCGGCAGCTTCGCAAAGGTGATGAAACAAGCTGTACAAAACTGCGATTGTGTGCGCAGCTTACCAACTGAGAGAAAACAGTACCTGACCACTCTCCTGCCTTTTCTATTCACATAAACATTCGATTGGAAGCTGTTTTGGACAACTTTCTTTCTCTTCTTGCAAAACACTCGGCAGACCTCCGTGCAGCCTCTAGAACACGTTGGGAGATGTTTTCAGTGCTGGCACAGTTTCTCCTTGCCAGACAGAGAGGAAAAGCTTTTTGCTAAGATGTAGACGAGAAGAGAGGCTAAAGACGAAGGTACGGTGCTCTGCAGAGCACTGTGAGCGGCAGAATCGTCTTTGCGCGAAGAGGCAGCTTCTTCGTCTCCGGGAACCGGAGAGAGCGGCAACTTCGCAAAGGTGATGAAACAAGCTGTACAACACTGCGATTGTGTGCGCAGCTTGCCAACTGAGAGAAAACAGTACCTGACCACTCTCCTGCCTTTTCTATTCACATGAACATTCGATTGGAAGCTGTTTTGGACAACTTTCTTTCTCTTCTTGCAAAACACTCGGCAGACCTCCGTGCAGCCTCTAGAACACGATGGGAGATGTTTTCTGTGCTGGCACGATTTCTCCTTGCCAGACAGAGTGGAAAAGCTTTTTGCTAACATGTAGACGAGAAGAGAGGCTAAAGACGAAGGTACGGTGCTCTGCAGAGCTAAGCACAGCTCCCGTGCCTCTTTCGGCAGAAGACGCACACTGCAGAGCACTGTGAGCGGCAGAATCGTCTTTGCGCGAAGAAGCAGCTTCTTTGTCTCCGGGAGCCGGAGAGAGCGGCAACATCGCAAAGGTGATGAAACAAGCTGTACAACACTGCGATTGTGTGCGCAGCTTGCCAACTGAGAGAAAACAGTACCTGACCACTCTCCTGCCTTTTCTATTCACGTGAACATTCGATTGGAAGCTGTTTTGGACAACTTTCTTTCTCTTCTTGCAAAACACTCGGCAGACCTCCGTGCAGCCTCTAGAACACGATGGGAGATGTTTTCAGTGCTGGCACAGTTTCTCCTTGCCAGACAGAGTGGAAAAGCTTTTTGCTAAGATGTAGACGAGAAGAGAGGCTAAAGACGAAGGTACGGTGCTCTGCAGAGCTAAGCACAGCTCCCGGGCCACTTTCGGCAGAAGACACACACCGCAGAGCACTGTGAGCGGCAGAATCGTCTTTGCGCGAAGAAGCAGCTTATTCGTCTCCGGGAGCCGGAGAGAGCGGCAACTTGGAAAAGGTGATGAAACAAGCTGTACAACACTGCGATTGTGTGCGCAGCTTGCCAACTGAGAGAAAACAGTACCTGACCACTCTCCTGCCTTTTCTATTCACATGAACATTCGATTGCAAGCTGTTTTGGCCAACTTTCTTTCTCTTCTTGCAAAACACTCGGCAGACCTCCGTGCAGCCTCTAGAACACGTTGGGAGATGTTTTCAGTGCTGGCACAGTTTCTCCTTGCCAGACAGAGTGGAAAAGCTTTTTGCTAAGATGTAGACGAGAAGAGAGGCTAAAGACGAAGGTACGGTGCTCTGCAGAGCTAAGCACAGCTCCCGTGCCTCTTTCCGCAGAAGACGCACACTGCAGAGCACTGTGAGCGGCAGAATCGTCTTTGCGCGAAGAGGCAGCTTCTTCGTCTCCGGGAGCCGGAGAGAGCGGCAACTTCGCAAAGGTGATGAAACAAGCTGTACAACACTGCGATTGTGTGCGCAGCTTGCCAACTGAGAGAAAACAGTACCTGACCACTCTCCTGCCTTTTCTATTCACAGGAACATTCGATTACAAGCTGTTTTGGACAACTTTCTTTCTCTTCTTGCAAAACACTCGGCAGACCTCCGTGCAGCTTCTAGAACACGATGGGAGATGTTTTTTGTGCTGGCACAGTTTCTCCTTGCCAGACAGAGAGGAAAAGCTTTTTGCTAAGATGTAGACGAGAAGAGAGGCTAAAGACGAAGGTACGGTGCTCTGAAGAGCACTGTGAGCGGCAGAATCGTCTTTGCGCGAAGAAGCAGCTTCTTCGTCTCCGGGAGCCGGAGAGCGGCAACTTCGCAAAGGTGATGAAACAAGCTGTACAGAACTGCGATTGTGTGCGCAGCTTACCAAATGAGAGAAAACAGTATCTGACCACTCTCCTGCCTTTTCTATTCACGTAAACATTCGATTGGAAGCTGTTTTGGACAACTTTCTTTCTCTTCTTGCAAAACACTCGGCAGACCTCCGTGCAGCCTCTAGAACACGTAGGGAGATGTTTTCAGTGCTGGCACAGTTTCTCCTTGCCAGACAGAGTGGAAAAGCTTTTTGCTAAGATGTAGACGAGAAGAGAGGCTAAAGACGAAGGTACGGTGCTCTGCAGAGCTAAGCACCGCTCCCGGGCCTCTTTCGGCAGAAGACGCACACCGCAGAGCACTGTGAGCGGCAGAATCGTCTTTGCGCGAAGAAGCAGCTTCTTCGTCTCCGGGAGCCGGAGTGAGCGGCAACTTGGCAAAGGTGATGAAACAAGCTGTACAACACTGCGATTGTGTGCGCAGCTTGGCAACTGAGAGAAAACAGTACCTGACCACTCTCCTGCCTTTTCTATACACATGAACATTCGATTGCAAGCTGTTTTGGACAACTTTCTTTCTCTTCTTGCAAAACACTCGGCAGACCTCCGTGCAGCCTCTAGAACACGATGGGAGATGTTTTCTGTGCTGGCACAGTTTCTCCTTGCCAGACAGAGAGGAAAAGCTTTTTGCTAAGATGTAGACGAGAAGAGAGGCTAAAGACGAAGGTACGGTGCTCTGCAGAGCACTGTGAGCGGCAGAATCGTCTTTGCGCGAAGAAGCAGCTTATTCGTCTCCGGGAGCCGGAGAGAGCGGCAGCTTCGCAAAGGTGATGAAACAAGCTGTACAAAACTGCGATTGTGTGCGCAGCTTACCAACTGAGAGAAAACAGTACCTGACCACTCTCCTGCCTTTTCTATTCACATAAACATTCGATTGGAAGCTGTTTTGGACAACTTTCTTTCTCTTCTTGCAAAACACTCGGCAGACCTCCGTGCAGCCTCTAGAACACGTTGGGAGATGTTTTCAGTGCTGGCACAGTTTCTCCTCGCCAGACAGAGAGGAAAAGCTTTTTGCTAAGATGTAGACGAGAAGAGAGGCTAAAGACGAAGGTACGGTGCTCTGCAGAGCACTGTGAGCGGCAGAATCGTCTTTGCGCGAAGAGGCAGCTTCTTCGTCTCCGGGAACCGGAGAGAGCGGCAACTTCGCAAAGGTGATGAAACAAGCTGTACAACACTGCGATTGTGTGCGCAGCTTGCCAACTGAGAGAAAACAGTACCTGACCACTCTCCTGCCTTTTCTATTCACATGAACATTCGATTGGAAGCTGTTTTGGACAACTTTCTTTCTCTTCTTGCAAAACACTCGGCAGACCTCCGTGCAGCCTCTAGAACACGATGGGAGATGTTTTCTGTGCTGGCACGATTTCTCCTTGCCAGACAGATTGGAAAAGCTTTTTGCTAAGATGTAGACGAGAAGAGAGGCTAAAGACGAAGGTACGGTGCTCTGCAGAGCTAAGCACAGCTCCCGTGCCTCTTTCGGCAGAAGACGCACACTGCAGAGCACTGTGAGCGGCAGAATCGTCTTTGCGCGAAGAAGCAGCTTCTTTGTCTCCGGGAGCCGGAGAGAGCGGCAACATCGCAAAGGTGATGAAACAAGCTGTACAACACTGCGATTGTGTGCGCAGCTTGCCAACTGAGAGAAAACAGTACCTGACCACTCTCCTGCCTTTTCTATTCACGTGAACATTCGATTGGAAGCTGTTTTGGACAACTTTCTTTCTCTTCTTGCAAAACACTCGGCAGACCTCCGTGCAGCCTCTAGAACACGATGGGAGATGTTTTCAGTGCTGGCACAGTTTCTCCTTGCCAGACAGAGTGGAAAAGCTTTTTGCTAAGATGTAGACGAGAAGAGAGGCTAAAGACGAAGGTACGGTGCTCTGCAGAGCTAAGCACAGCTCCCGGGCCACTTTCGGCAGAAGACACACACCGCAGAGCACTGTGAGCGGCAGAATCGTCTTTGCGCGAAGAAGCAGCTTATTCGTCTCCGGGAGCCGGAGAGAGCGGCAACTTGGAAAAGGTGATGAAACAAGCTGTACAACACTGCGATTGTGTGCGCAGCTTGCCAACTGAGAGAAAACAGTACCTGACCACTCTCCTGCCTTTTCTATTCACATGAACATTCGATTGCAAGCTGTTTTGGCCAACTTTCTTTCTCTTCTTGCAAAACACTCGGCAGACCTCCGTGCAGCCTCTAGAACACGTTGGGAGATGTTTTCAGTGCTGGCACAGTTTCTCCTTGCCAGACAGAGTGGAAAAGCTTTTTGCTAAGATGTAGACGAGAAGAGAGGCTAAAGACGAAGGTACGGTGCTCTGCAGAGCTAAGCACAGCTCCCGTGCCTCTTTCCGCAGAAGACGCACACTGCAGAGCACTGTGAGCGGCAGAATCGTCTTTGCGCGAAGAGGCAGCTTCTTCGTCTCCGGGAGCCGGAGAGAGCGGCAACTTCGCAAAGGTGATGAAACAAGCTGTACAACACTGCGATTGTGTGCGCAGCTTGCCAACTGAGAGAAAACAGTACCTGACCACTCTCCTGCCTTTTCTATTCACAGGAACATTCGATTACAAGCTGTTTTGGACAACTTTCTTTCTCTTCTTGCAAAACACTCGGCAGACCTCCGTGCAGCTTCTAGAACACGATGGGAGATGTTTTTTGTGCTGGCACAGTTTCTCCTTGCCAGACAGAGAGGAAAAGCTTTTTGCTAAGATGTAGACGAGAAGAGAGGCTAAAGACGAAGGTACGGTGCTCTGAAGAGCACTGTGAGCGGCAGAATCGTCTTTGCGCGAAGAAGCAGCTTCTTCGTCTCCGGGAGCCTGAGAGCGGCAACTTCGCAAAGGTGATGAAACAAGCTGTACAAAACTGCGATTGTGTGCGCAGCTTACCAAATGAGAGAAAACAGTATCTGACCACTCTCCTGCCTTTTCTATTCACGTAAACATTCGATTGGAAGCTGTTTTGGACAACTTTCTTTCTCTTCTTGCAAAACACTCGGCAGACCTCCGTGCAGCCTCTAGAACACGTAGGGAGATGTTTTCAGTGCTGGCACAGTTTCTCCTTGCCAGACAGAGTGGAAAAGCTTTTTGCTAAGATGTAGACGAGAAGAGAGGCTAAAGACGAAGGTACGGTGCTCTGCAGAGCTAAGCACAGCTCCCGTGCCTCTTTCCGCAGAAGACGCACACCGCAGAGCACTGTGAGCGGCAGAATCGTCTTTGCGCGAAGAAGCAGCTTCTTTGTCTCCGGGAGCCGATGAGAGCGGCAACTTGGCAAAGGTGATGAAACAAGCTGTACAACACTGCGATTGTGTGCGCAGCTTGCCAACTGAGAGAAAACAGTACCTGACCACTCTCCTGCCTTTTCTATTCACATGAACATTCGATTGGAAGCTGTTTTGGACAACTTTCTTTCTCTTCTTGCAAAACACTCGGCAGACCTCCGTGCAGCCTCTAGAACACGTTGGGAGATGTTTTCAGTGCTGGCACAGTTTCTCCTTGCCAGACAGAGTGGAAAAGCTTTTTGCTAAGATGTAGACGAGAAGAGAGGCTAAAGACGAAGGTACGGTGCTCTGCAGAGCTAAGCACAGCTCCCGTGCCTCTTTCGGCAGAAGACGCACACTGCAGAGCACTGTGAGCGGCAGAATCGTCTTTGCGCGAAGAAGCAGCTTCTTCGTCTCCGGGAGCCGGAGAGAGCGGCAACTTCGCAAAGGTGATGAAACAAGCTGTACAACACTGCGATTGTGTGCGCAGCTTGCCAACTGAGAGAAAACAGTACCTGACCACTCTCCTGCCTTTTCTATTCACAGGAACATTCGATTGCAAGCTGTTTTGGACAACTTTCTTTCTCTTCTTGCAAAACACTCGGCAGACCTCCGTGCAGCTTCTAGAACACGATGGGAGATGTTTTTTGTGCTGGCACAGTTTCTCCTTGCCAGACAGAGTGGAAAAGCTTTTTGCTAAGATGTAGACGAGAAGAGAGGCTAAAGACGAAGGTACGGTGCTCTGAAGAGCACTGTGAGCGGCAGAATCGTCTTTGCGCGAAGAAGCAGCTTCTTCGTCTCCGGGAGCCGGAGAGAGCGGCAACTTCGCAAAGGTGATGAAACAAGCTGTACAAAACTGCGATTGTGTGCGCAGCTTACAAAATGAGAGAAAACAGTATCTGACCACTCTCCTGCCTTTTCTATTCACGTAAAAATTCGATTGGAAGCTGTTTTGGACAACTTTCTTTCTCTTCTTGCAAAACACTCGGCAGACCTCCGTGCAGCCTCTAGAACACGTAGGGAGATGTTTTCAGTGCTGGCACAGTTTCTCCTTGCCAGACAGAGTGGAAAAGCTTTTTGCTAAGATGTAGACGAGAAGAGAGGCTAAAGACGAAGGTACGGTGCTCTGCAGAGCTAAGCACAGCTCCCGTGCCTCTTTCCGCAGAAGACGCACACTGCAGAGCACTGTGAGCGGCAGAATCGTCTTTGCGCGAAGAAGCAGCTTCTTCGTCTCCGGGAGCCGGAGAGAGCGGCAACTTCGCAAAGGTGATGAAACAAGCTGTACAACACTGCGATTGTGTGCGCAGCTTGCCAACTGAGAGAAAACAGTACCTGACCACTCACCTGCCTTTTCTATTCACAGGAACATTCGATTGCAAGCTGTTTTGGACAACTTTCTTTCTCTTCTTGCAAAACACTCGGCAGACCTCCGTGCAGCTTCTAGAACACGATGGGAGATGTTTTTTGTGCTGGCACAGTTTTTCCTTGCCAGACAGAGTGGAAAAGCTTTTTGCTAAGATGTAGACGAGAAGAGAGGCTAAAGACGAAGGTACGGTGCTCTGCAGAGCTAAGCACAGCTCCCGTGCCTCTTTCGGCAGAAGACACACACCGCAGAGCACTGTGAGCGGCAGAATCGTCTTTGCGCGAAGAAGCAGCTTCTTCGTCTCCGGGAGCCGGAGAGAGCGGCAACTTCGCAAAGGTGATGAAACAGGCTGTACAACACTGCGATTGTGTGCTCAGCTTGCCAACTGAGAGAAAACAGTACCTGACCACTCTCCTGCCTTTTCTATTCACATGAACATTCGATTGGAAGCTGTTTCGGACAACTTTCTTTCTCTTCTTGCAAAACACTCGGCAGACCTCCGTGCAGCCTCTAGAACACGTAGGGAGATGTTTTTTGTGCTGGCACAGTTTCTCCTTGCCAGACAGAGTGGAAAAGCTTTTTGCTAAGATGTAGACGAGAAGAGAGGCTAAAGACGAAGGTACGGTGCTCTGCAGAGCTAAGCACAGCTCCCGTGCCTCTTTCGGCAGAAGACACACACCGCAGAGCACTGTGAGCGGCAGAATCGTCTTTGCGCGAAGAAGCAGCTTCTTCGTCTCCGGGAGCCGGAGAGAGCGGCAACTTCGCAAAGGTGATTAAACAAGCTGTACAACACTGCGATTGTGTGCGCAGCTTGCCAACTGAGAGAAAACAGTACCTGACCACTCTCCTGCCTTTTCTATTCACATGAACATTCGATTGCAAGCTGTTTTGGACAACTTTCTTTCTCTTCTTGCAAAACACTCGGCAGACCTCCGTGCAGCCTCTAGAACACGATGGGAGATGTTTTTTGTGCTGGCACAGTTTCTCCTTGCCAGACAGAGTGGAAAAGCTTTTTGCTAAGATGTAGACGAGAAGAGAGGCTAAAGACGAAGGTACTGTGCTCTGCAGAGCTAAGCACAGCTCCCGTGCCTCTTTCGGCAGAAGACACACACCGCAGAGCACTGTGAGCGGCAGAATCGTCTTTGCGCGAAGAAGCAGCTTCTTCGTCTCCGGGAGGCTGAGAGAGCGGCAGCTTCGCAAAGGTGATGAAACAAGCTGTACAACACTGCGATTGTGTGCGCAGCTTGCCAACTGAGAGAAAACAGTACCTGACCACTCTCCTGCCTTTTCTATTCACGTGAACATTGGATTGTAAGCTGTTTTGGACAACTTTCTTTCTCTTCTTGCAAAACACTCGGCAGACCTCCGTGCAGCCTCTAGAACACGAAGGGAGATGTTTTCAGTGCTGGCACAGTTTCTCCTCGCCAGACAGAGTGGAAAAGCTTTTTGCTAAGATGTAGACGAGAAGAGAGGCTAAAGACGAAGGTACGGTGCTCTGCAGAGCACTGTGAGCGGCAGAATCGTCTTTGCGCGAAGAGGCAGCTTCTTCGTCTCCGGGAACCGGAGAGAGCGGCAACTTCGCAAAGGTGATGAAACAGGCTGTACAACACTGCGATTGTGTGCTCAGCTTGCCAACTGAGAGAAAACAGTACCTGACCACTCTCCTGCCTTTTCTATTCACATGAACATTGGATTGCAAGCTGTTTCGGACAACTTTCTTTCTCTTCTTGCAAAACACTCGGCAGACCTCCGTGCAGCCTCTAGAACACGATGGGAGAGGTTTTTTGTGCTGGCACAATTTCTCCTTGCCAGACAGAGTGGAAAAGCTTTTTGCTAAGATGTAGACGAGAAGAGAGGCTAAAGACGAAGGTACGGTGCTCTGCAGAGCTAACCACAGATCCCGTGCCTCTTTCGGCAGAAGACACACACCGCAGAGCACTGTGAGCGGCAGAATCGTCTTTGCGCGAAGAAGCAGCTTCTTCGTCTCCGGGAGCCGGAGAGAGCGGCAACTTCGCAAAGGTGATGAAACAAGCTGTACAAAACTGCGATTGTGTGCGCAGCTTACCAAATGAGAGAAAACAGTATCTGACCACTCTCCTGCCTTTTCTATTCACGTAAACATTCGATTGGAAGCTGTTTTGGACAACTTTCTTTCTCTTCTTGCAAAACACTCGGCAGACCTCCGTGCAGCCTCTAGAACACGTTGGGAGATGTTTTCAGTGCTGGCACAGTTTCTCCTTGCCAGACAGAGTGGAAAAGCTTTTTGCTAAGATGTAGACGAGAAGAGAGGCTAAAGACGAAGGTACGGTGCTCTGCAGAGCTAAGCACAGCTCCCGTTCCTCTTTCCGCAGAAGACGCACACTGCAGAGCACTGTGAGCGGCAGAATCGTCTTTGCGCGAAGAAGCAGCTTCTTCGTCTCCGGGAGCCGGAGAGAGCGGCAACTTCGCAAAGGTGATGAAACAAGCTGTACAACACTGCGATTGTGTGCGCAGCTTGCCAACTGAGAGAAAACAGTACCTGACCACTCTCCTGCCTTTTCTATTCACAGGAACATTCGATTGCAAGCTGTTTTGGACAACTTTCTTTCTCTTCTTGCAAAACACTCGGCAGACCTCCGTGCAGCCTCTAGAACACGATGGGAGATGTTTTTTGTGCTGGCACAGTTTCTCCTTGCCAGACAGAGTGGAAAAGCTTTTTGCTAAGATGTAGACGAGAAGAGAGGCTAAAGACGAAGGTACGGTGCTCTGAAGAGCACTGTGAGCGGCAGAATCGTCTTTGCGCGAAGAAGCAGCTTCTTCGTCTCCGGGAGCCGGAGAGAGCGGCAACTTCGCAAAGGTGATGAAACAAGCTGTACAAAACTGCGATTGTGTGCGCAGCTTACCAAATGAGAGAAAACAGTATCTGACAACTCTCCTGCCTTTTCTATTCACGTAAACATTCGATTGGAAGCTGTTTTGGACAACTTTCTTTCTCTTCTTGCAAAACACTCGGCAGACCTCCGTGCAGCCTCTAGAACACGTTGGGAGATGTTTTCAGTGCTGGCACAGTTTCTCCTTGCCAGACAGAGTGGAAAAGCTTTTTGCTAAGATGTAGACGAGAAGAGAGGCTAAAGACGAAGGTACGGTGCTCTGCAGAGCTAAGCACAGCTCCCGTGCCTCTTTCCGCAGAAGACGCACACTGCAGAGCACTGTGAGCGGCAGAATCGTCTTTGCGCGAAGAAGCAGCTTTTCGTCTCCGGGAGCCGGAGAGAGCGGCAACTTCGCAAAGGTGATGAAACAAGCTGTACAACACTGCGATTGTGTGCGCAGCTTGCCAACTGAGAGAAAACAGTACCTGACCACTCTCCTGCCTTTTCTATTCACATGAACATTCGATTGCAAGCTGTTTTGGACAACTTTCTTTCTCTTCTTGCAAAACACTCGGCAGACCTCCGTGCAGCCTCTAGAACACGATGGGAGATGTTTTTTGTGCTGGCACAGTTTCTCCTTGCCAGACAGAGTGGAAAAGCTTTTTGCTAAGATGTAGACGAGAAGAGAGGCTAAAGACGAAGGTACGGTGCTCTGCAGAGCTAAGCACAGCTCCCGTGCCTCTTTCGGCAGAAGACACACACGGCAGAGCACTGTGAGCGGCAGAATCGTCTTTGCGCGAAGAAGCAGCTTCTTCTTCTCCGGGAGGCTGAGAGAGCGGCAGCTTCGCAAAGGTGATGAAACAAGCTGTACAACACTGCGATTGTGTGCGCAGCTTGCCAACTGAGAGAAAACAGTACCTGACCACTCTCCTGCCTTTTCTATTCACGTGAACATTGGATTGTAAGCTGTTTTGGACAACTTTCTTTCTCTTCTTGCAAAACACTCGGCAGACCTCCGTGCAGCCTCTAGAACACGAAGGGAGATGTTTTCAGTGCTGGCACAGTTTCTCCTCGCCAGACAGAGTGGAAAAGCTTTTTGCTAAGATGTAGACGAGAAGAGAGGCTAAAGACGAAGGTACGGTGCTCTGCAGAGCACTGTGAGCGGCAGAATCGTCTTTGCGCGAAGAGGCAGCTTCTTCGTCTCCGGGAACCGGAGAGAGCGGCAACTTCGCAAAGGTGATGAAACAAGCTGTACAACACTGCGATTGTGTGCGCAGCTTGCCAACTGAGAGAAAACAGTACCTGACCACTCTCCTGCCTTTTCTATTCACATGAACATTCGATTGGAAGCTGTTTTGGACAACTTTCTTTCTCTTCTTGCAAAACACTCGGCAGACCTCCGTGCAGTCTCTAGAACTCGATGGGAGATGTTTTCTGTGCTGGCACGATTTCTCCTTGCCAGACAGAGTGGAAAAGCTTTTTGCTAAGATGTAGACGAGAAGAGAGGCTAAAGACGAAGGTACGGTGCTCTGCAGAGCTAAGCACAGCTCCCGTGCCTCTTTCGGCAGAAGACACACACCGCAGAGCACTGTGAGCGGCAGAATCGTCTTTGCGCGAAGAAGCAGCTTCTTCGTCTCCGGGAGCCGGAGAGAGCGGCAACTTCGCAAAGGTGATGAAACAAGCTGTACAACACTGCGATTGTGTGCGCAGCTTGCCAACTGAGAGAAAACAGTACCTGACCACTCTCCTGCCTTTTCTATTCACATGAACATTCGATTGCAAGCTGTTTTGGACAACTTTCTTTCTCTTCTTGCAAAGAACTCTGTTGAACTCAGTGCAGCCTCTAGAACACGATGGGAGATGTTTTTTGTGCTGGCACAGTTTCTCCTTGCCAGACAGAGTGGAAAAGCTTTTTGCTAAGATGTAGACGAGAAGAGAGGCTAAAGACGAAGGTACGGTGCTCTGCAGAGCTAAGCACCGCTCCCGGGCCTCTTTCGGCAGAAGACGCACACCGCAGAGCACTGTGAGCGGCAGAATCGTCTTTGCGCGAAGAAGCAGCTTCTTCGTCTCCGGGAGCCGGAGTGAGCGGCAACTTGGCAAAGGTGATGAAACAAGCTGTACAACACTGCGATTGTGTGCGCAGCTTGCCAACTGAGAGAAAACAGTACCTGACCACTCTCCTGCCTTTTCTATTCACGTGAACATTCGATTGCAAGCTGTTTTGGAAAACTTTCTTTCTCTTCTTGCAAAACACTCGGCAGACCTCCGTGCAGCCTCTAGAACACGATGGGAGATGTTTTCTGTGCTGGCACAGTTTCTCCTTGCCAGACAGAGTGGAAAAGCTTTTTGCTAAGATGTAGACGAGAAGAGAGGCTAAAGACGAAGGTACGGTGCTCTGCAGAGCTAAGCACAGCTCCCGTGCCTCTTGCCGCAGAAGACGCACACCGCAGAGCACTGTGAGCGGCAGAATCGTCTTTGCGCGAAGAAGCAGCTTCTTCGTCTCCGGAAGCCGGAGAGAGCGGCAGCTTCGCAAAGGTGATGAAACAAGCTGTACAACACTGCGATTGTGTGCGCAGCTTGCCAACTGAGAGAAAACAGTACCTGACCACTCTCCTGCCTTTTCTATTCACGTGAACATTGGATTGCAAGCTGTTTTGGACAGCTTTCTTTCTCTTCTTGCAAAACACTCGGCAGACCTCCCTTAAGCTTCTAGAACACGATGGGAGATGTTTTTTGTGCTGGCACAGTTTCTCCTTGCCAGACAGAGTGGAAAAGCTTTTTGCTAAGATGTAGACGAGAAGAGAGGCAAAAGACAAAGGTACGGTGCTCTGCAGAGCTAAGCACAGCTCCCGTGCCTCTTTCGGCAGAAGACACACACCGCAGAGCACTGTGAGCGGCAGAATCGTCTTTGCGCGAAGAAGCAGCTTCTTCGTCTCCGGGAGCCGGAGAGAGCGGCAAATTCGCAAAGGTGATGAAACAAGCTGTACAACACTGCGATTGTGTGCGCAGCTTGCCAACTGAGAGAAAACAGTACCTGACCACTCTCCTGCCTTTTCTATTCACATGAACATTCGATTGTAAGCTGTTTTGGACAACTTTCTTTCTCTTCTTGCAAAGAACTCTGCTGAACTCAGTGCAGCCTCTAGAAAACGATGGGAGAGGTTTTTTGTGCTGGCACAGTTTCTCCTTGCCAGACAGAGTGGAAAAGCTTTTTGCTAAGATGTAGACGAGAAGAGAGGCTAAAGACGAAGGTACGGTGCTCTGCAGAGCTAAGCACAGCTCCCGTGCCTCTTTCGGCAGAAGACACACACCGCAGAGCACTGTGAGCGGCAGAATCGTCTTTGCGCGAAGAAGCAGCTTCTTCGTCTCCGGGAGCCGGAGAGAGCGGCAACTTCGCAGAGGTGATGAAACAAGCTGTACAACACTGCGATTGTGTGCGCAGCTTGCCAACTGAGAGAAAACAGTACCTGACCACTCTCCTGCCTTTTCTATTCACAGGAACATTCGATTGCAAGCTGTTTTGGACAACTTTCTTTCTCTTCTTGCAAAACACTCGGCAGACCTCCGTGCAGCTTCTAGAACACGATGGGAGATGTTTTTTGTGCTGGCACAGTTTCTCCTTGCCAGACAGAGTGGAAAAGCTTTTTGCTAAGATGTAGACGAGAAGAGAGGCTAAAGACGAAGGTACGGTGCTCTGCAGAGCTAAGCACAGCTCCCGTGCCTCTTTCGGCAGAAGACGCACACTGCAGAGCACTGTGAGCGGCAGAATCGTCTTTGCGCGAAGAAGCAGCTTCTTCGTCTCCGGGAGCCGGAGAGAACGGCAACTTCGCAAAGGTGATGAAACAAGCTGTACAACACTGCGATTGTGTGCGCAGCTTGCCAACTGAGAGAAAACAGTACCTGACCACTCTCCTGCCTTTTCTATTCACATGAACATTCGATTGCAAGCTGTTTTGGCCAACTTTCTTTCTCTTCTTGCAAAACACTCGGCAGACCTCCGTGCAGCCTCTAGAACACGTTGGGAGATGTTTTCAGTGCTGGCACAGTTTCTCCTTGCCAGACAGAGTGGAAAAGCTTTTTGCTAAGATGTAGACGAGAAGAGAGGCTAAAGACGAAGGTACGGTGCTCTGCAGAGCTAAGCACAGCTCCCGTGCCTCTTTCCGCAGAAGACGCACACTGCAGAGCACTGTGAGCGGCAGAATCGTCTTTGCGCGAAGAGGCAGCTTCTTCGTCTCCGGGAGCCGGAGAGAGCGGCAACTTCGCAAAGGTGATGAAACAAGCTGTACAACACTGCGATTGTGTGCGCAGCTTGCCAACTGAGAGAAAACAGTACCTGACCACTCTCCTGCCTTTTCTATTCACAGGAACATTCGATTACAAGCTGTTTTGGACAACTTTCTTTCTCTTCTTGCAAAACACTCGGCAGACCTCCGTGCAGCTTCTAGAACACGATGGGAGATGTTTTTTGTGCTGGCACAGTTTCTCCTTGCCAGACAGAGAGGAAAAGCTTTTTGCTAAGATGTAGACGAGAAGAGAGGCTAAAGACGAAGGTACGGTGCTCTGAAGAGCACTGTGAGCGGCAGAATCGTCTTTGCGCGAAGAAGCAGCTTCTTCGTCTCCGGGAGCCGGAGAGCGGCAACTTCGCAAAGGTGATGAAACAAGCTGTACAAAACTGCGATTGTGTGCGCAGCTTACCAAATGAGAGAAAACAGTATCTGACCACTCTCCTGCCTTTTCTATTCACGTAAACATTCGATTGGAAGCTGTTTTGGACAACTTTCTTTCTCTTCTTGCAAAACACTCGGCAGACCTCCGTGCAGCCTCTAGAACACGTAGGGAGATGTTTTCAGTGCTGGCACAGTTTCTCCTTGCCAGACAGAGTGGAAAAGCTTTTTGCTAAGATGTAGACGAGAAGAGAGGCTAAAGACGAAGGTACGGTGCTCTGCAGAGCTAAGCACAGCTCCCGTGCCTCTTTCCGCAGAAGACGCACACCGCAGAGCACTGTGAGCGGCAGAATCGTCTTTGCGCGAAGAAGCAGCTTCTTTGTCTCCGGGAGCCGGAGAGAGCGGCAACTTCGCAAAGGTGATGAAACAAGCTGTACAACACTGCGATTGTGTGCGCAGCTTGCCAACTGAGAGAAAACAGTACCTGACCACTCACCTGCCTTTTCTATTCACAGGAACATTCGATTGCAAGCTGTTTTGGACAACTTTCTTTCTCTTCTTGCAAAACACTCGGCAGACCTCCGTGCAGCTTCTAGAACACGATGGGAGATGTTTTTTGTGCTGGCACAGTTTTTCCTTGCCAGACAGAGTGGAAAAGCTTTTTGCTAAGATGTAGACGAGAAGAGAGGCTAAAGACGAAGGTACGGTGCTCTGCAGAGCTAAGCACAGCTCCCCTGCGTCTTTCGGCAGAAGACACACACCGCAGAGCACTGTGAGCGGCAGAATCGTCTTTGCGCGAAGAAGCAGCTTCTTCGTCTCCGGGAGCCGGAGAGAGCGGCAACTTCGCAAAGGTGATGAAACAGGCTGTACAACACTGCGATTGTGTGCGCAGCTTGCCAACTGAGAGAAAACAGTACCTGACCACTCTCCTGCCTTTTCTATTCACATGAACATTCGATTGCAAGCTGTTTTGGACAACTTTCTTTCTCTTCTTGCAAAACACTCGGCAGACCTCCGTGCAGCCTCTAGAACACGATGGGAGATGTTTTTTTTGCTGGCACAGTTTCTCCTTGCCAGACAGAGTGGAAAAGCTTTTTGCTAAGATGTAGACGAGAAGAGAGGCTAAAGACGAAGGTACGGTGCTCTGCAGAGCTAAGCACAGCTCCCGTGCCTCTTGCCGCAGAAGACACACACCGCAGAGCACTGTGAGCGGCAGAATCGTCTTTGCGCGAAGAAGCAGCTTCTTCGTCTCCGGGAGGCTGAGAGAGCGGCAGCTTCGCAAAGGTGATGAAACAAGCTGTACAACACTGCGATTGTGTGCGCAGCTTGCCAACTGAGAGAAAACAGTACCTGACCACTCTCCTGCCTTTTCTATTCACGTGAACATTCGATTGGAAGCTGTTTTGGACAACTTTCTTTCTCTTCTTGCAAAACACTCGGCAGACCTCCGTGCAGCCTCTAGAACACGAAGGGAGATGTTTTCAGTGCTGGCACAGTTTCTCCTCGCCAGACAGAGTGGAAAAGCTTTTTGCTAAGATGTAGACGAGAAGAGAGGCTAAAGACGAAGGTACGGTGCTCTGAAGAGCACTGTGAGCGGCAGAATCGTCTTTGCGCGAAGAGGCAGCTTCTTCGTCTCCGGGAACCGGAGAGAGCGGCAACTTCGCAAAGGTGATGAAACAAGCTGTACAACACTGCGATTGTGTGCGCAGCTTGCCAACTGAGAGAAAACAGTACCTGACCACTCTCCTGCCTTTTCTATTCACATGAACATTCGATTGCAAGCTGTTTTGGACAACTTTCTTTCTCTTCTTGCGAAGAACTCTGCTGAACTCAGTGCAGCCTCTAGAACACGATGGGAGATGTTTTTTGTGCTGGCACAGTTTCTCCTTGCCAGACAGAGTGGAAAAGCTTTTTGCTAAGATGTAGACGAGAAGAGAGGCTAAAGACGAAGGTACGGTGCTCTGCAGAGCTAAGCACCGCTCCCGGGCCTCTTTCGGCAGAAGACGCACACCGCAGAGCACTGTGAGCGGCAGAATCGTCTTTGCGCGAAGAAGCAGCTTCTTCGTCTCCGGGAGCCGGAGTGAGCGGCAACTTGGCAAAGGTGATGAAACAAGCTGTACAACACTGCGATTGTGTGCGCAGCTTGCCAACTGAGAGAAAACAGTACCTGACCACTCTCCTGCCTTTTCTATTCACGTGAACATTCGATTGCAAGCTGTTTTGGACAACTTTCTTTCTCTTCTTGCAAAACACTCGGCAGACCTCCGTGCAGCCTCTAGAACACGATGGGAGATGTTTTCTGTGCTGGCACAGTTTCTCCTTGCCAGACAGAGTGGAAAAGCTTTTTGCTAAGATGTAGACGAGAAGAGAGGCTAAAGACGAAGGTACGGTGCTCTGCAGAGCTAAGCACAGCTCCCGTGCCTCTTGCCGCAGAAGACGCACACCGCAGAGCACTGTGAGCGGCAGAATCGTCTTTGCGCGAAGAAGCAGCTTCTTCGTCTCCGGAAGCCGGAGAGAGCGGCAGCTTCGCAAAGGTGATGAAACAAGCTGTACAACACTGCGATTGTGTGCGCAGCTTGCCAACTGAGAGAAAACAGTACCTGACCACTCTCCTGCCTTTTCTATTCACGTGAACATTGGATTGCAAGCTGTTTTGGACAGCTTTCTTTCTCTTCTTGCAAAACACTCGGCAGACCTCCGTTAAGCTTCTAGAACACGATGGGAGATGTTTTTTGTGCTGGCACAGTTTCTCCTTGCCAGACAGAGTGGAAAAGCTTTTTGCTAAGATGTAGACGAGAAGAGAGGCAAAAGACAAAGGTACGGTGCTCTGCAGAGCTAAGCACAGCTCCCGTGCCTCTTTCGGCAGAAGACACACACCGCAGAGCACTGTGAGCGGCAGAATCGTCTTTGCGCGAAGAAGCAGCTTCTTCGTCTCCGGGAGCCGGAGAGAGCGGCAAATTCGCAAAGGTGATGAAACAAGCTGTACAACACTGCGATTGTGTGCGCAGCTTGCCAACTGAGAGAAAACAGTACCTGACCACTCTCCTGCCTTTTCTATTCACATGAACATTCGATTGTAAGCTGTTTTGGACAACTTTCTTTCTCTTCTTGCAAAGAACTCTGCTGAACTCAGTGCAGCCTCTAGAAAACGATGGGAGAGGTTTTTTGTGCTGGCACAGTTTCTCCTTGCCAGACAGAGTGGAAAAGCTTTTTGCTAAGATGTAGACGAGAAGAGAGGCTAAAGACGAAGGTACGGTGCTCTGCAGAGCTAAGCACAGCTCCCGTGCCTCTTTCGGCAGAAGACACACACCGCAGAGCACTGTGAGCGGCAGAATCGTCTTTGCGCGAAGAAGCAGCTTCTTCGTCTCCGGGAGCCGGAGAGAGCGGCAACTTCGCAGAGGTGATGAAACAAGCTGTACAACACTGCGATTGTGTGCGCAGCTTGCCAACTGAGAGAAAACAGTACCTGACCACTCTCCTGCCTTTTCTATTCACAGGAACATTCGATTGCAAGCTGTTTTGGACAACTTTCTTTCTCTTCTTGCAAAACACTCGGCAGACCTCCGTGCAGCTTCTAGAACACGATGGGAGATGTTTTTTGTGCTGGCACAGTTTCTCCTTGCCAGACAGAGTGGAAAAGCTTTTTGCTAAGATGTAGACGAGAAGAGAGGCTAAAGACGAAGGTACGGTGCTCTGCAGAGCTAAGCACAGCTCCCGTGCCTCTTTCGGCAGAAGACGCACACTGCAGAGCACTGTGAGCGGCAGAATCGTCTTTGCGCGAAGAAGCAGCTTATTCGTCTCCGGGAGCCGGAGAGAGCGGCAACTTGGAAAAGGTGATGAAACAAGCTGTACAACACTGCGATTGTGTGCGCAGCTTGCCAACTGAGAGAAAACAGTACCTGACCACTCTCCTGCCTTTTCTATTCACATGAACATTCGATTGCAAGCTGTTTTGGCCAACTTTCTTTCTCTTCTTGCAAAACACTCGGCAGACCTCCGTGCAGCCTCTAGAACACGTTGGGAGATGTTTTCAGTGCTGGCACAGTTTCTCCTTGCCAGACAGAGTGGAAAAGCTTTTTGCTAAGATGTAGACGAGAAGAGAGGCTAAAGACGAAGGTACGGTGCTCTGCAGAGCTAAGCACAGCTCCCGTGCCTCTTTCCGCAGAAGACGCACACTGCAGAGCACTGTGAGCGGCAGAATCGTCTTTGCGCGAAGAGGCAGCTTCTTCGTCTCCGGGAGCCGGAGAGAGCGGCAACTTCGCAAAGGTGATGAAACAAGCTGTACAACACTGCGATTGTGTGCGCAGCTTGCCAACTGAGAGAAAACAGTACCTGACCACTCTCCTGCCTTTTCTATTCACAGGAACATTCGATTACAAGCTGTTTTGGACAACTTTCTTTCTCTTCTTGCAAAACACTCGGCAGACCTCCGTGCAGCTTCTAGAACACGATGAGAGATGTTTTTTGTGCTGGCACAGTTTCTCCTTGCCAGACAGAGAGGAAAAGCTTTTTGCTAAGATGTAGACGAGAAGAGAGGCTAAAGACGAAGGTACGGTGCTCTGAAGAGCACTGTGAGCGGCAGAATCGTCTTTGCGCGAAGAAGCAGCTTCTTCGTCTCCGGGAGCCGGAGTGAGCGGCAACTTGGCAAAGGTGATGAAACAAGCTGTACAACACTGCGATTGTGTGCGCAGCTTGCCAACTGAGAGAAAACAGTACCTGACCACTCTCCTGCCTTTTCTATACACATGAACATTCGATTGCAAGCTGTTTTGGACAACTTTCTTTCTCTTCTTGCAAAACACTCGGCAGACCTCCGTGCAGCCTCTAGAACACGATGGGAGATGTTTTCTGTGCTGGCACAGTTTCTCCTTGCCAGACAGAGTGGAAAAGCTTTTTGCTAAGATGTAGACGAGAAGAGAGGCTAAAGACGAAGGTACGGTGCTCTGCAGAGCACTGTGAGCGGCAGAATCGTCTTTGCGCGAAGAAGCAGCTTATTCGTCTCCGGGAGCCGGAGAGAGCGGCAGCTTCGCAAAGGTGATGAAACAAGCTGTACAAAACTGCGATTGTGTGCGCAGCTTGCCAACTGAGAGAAAACAGTACCTGACCACTCTCCTGCCTTTTCTATTCACATAAACATTCGATTGGAAGCTGTTTTGGACAACTTTCTTTCTCTTCTTGCAAAACACTCGGCAGACCTCCGTGCAGCTTCTAGAACACGTTGGGAGATGTTTTCAGTGCTGGCACAGTTTCTCCTCGCCAGACAGAGTGGAAAAGCTTTTTGCTAAGATGTAGACGAGAAGAGAGGCTAAAGACGAAGGTACGGTGCTCTGCAGAGCACTGTGAGCGGCAGAATCGTCTTTGCGCGAAGAGGCAGCTTCTTCGTCTCCGGGAACCGGAGAGAGCGGCAACTTCGCAAAGGTGATGAAACAAGCTGTACAACACTGCGATTGTGTGCGCAGCTTGCCAACTGAGAGAAAACAGTACCTGACCACTCTCCTGCCTTTTCTATTCACAGGAACATTCGATTGCAAGCTGTTTTGGACAACTTTCTTTCTCTTCTTGCAAAACACTCGGCAGACCTCCGTGCAGCTTCTAGAACACGATGGGAGATGTTTTTTGTGCTGGCACAGTTTCTCCTTGCCAGACAGAGTGGAAAAGCTTTTTGCTAAGATGTAGACGAGAAGAGAGGCTAAAGACGAAGGTACGGTGCTCTGCAGAGCTAAGCACAGCACCCGTGCCTCTTTCGGCAGAAGACGCACACCGCAGAGCACTGTGAGCGGCAGAATCGTCTTTGCGCGAAGAAGCAGCTTCTTTGTCTCCGGGAGCCGGAGAGAGCGGCAACATCGCAAAGGTGATGAAACAAGCTGTACAACACTGCGATTGTGTGCGCAGCTTGCCAACTGAGAGAAAACAGTACCTGACCACTCTCCTGCCTTTTCTATTCACAGGAACATTCGATTGGAAGCTGTTTTGGACAACTTTCTTTCTCTTCTTGCAAAACACTCGGCAGACCTCCGTGCAGCCTCTAGAACACGATGGGAGATGTTTTCAGTGCTGGCACAGTTTCTCCTTGCCAGACAGAGTGGAAAAGCTTTTTGCTAAGATGTAGACGAGAAGAGAGGCTAAAGACGAAGGTACGGTGCTCTGCAGAGCTAAGCACAGCTCCCGGGCCACTTTCGGCAGAAGACACACACCGCAGAGCACTGTGAGCGGCAGAATCGTCTTTGCGCGAAGAAGCAGCTTATTCGTCTCCGGGAGCCGGAGAGAGCGGCAACTTGGAAAAGGTGATGAAACAAGCTGTACAACACTGAGATTGTGTGCGCAGCTTGCCAACTGAGAGAAAACAGTACCTGACCACTCTCCTGCCTTTTCTATTCACATGAACATTCGATTGCAAGCTGTTTTGGCCAACTTTCTTTCTCTTCTTGCAAAACACTCGGCAGACCTCCGTGCAGCCTCTAGAACACGTTGGGAGATGTTTTCAGTGCTGGCACAGTTTCTCCTTGCCAGACAGAGTGGAAAAGCTTTTTGCTAAGATGTAGACGAGAAGAGAGGCTAAAGACGAAGGTACGGTGCTCTGCAGAGCTAAGCACAGCTCCCGTGCCTCTTTCCGCAGAAGACGCACACTGCAGAGCACTGTGAGCGGCAGAATCGTCTTTGCGCGAAGAGGCAGCTTCTTCGTCTCCGGGAGCCGGAGAGAGCGGCAACTTCGCAAAGGTGATGAAACAAGCTGTACAACACTGCGATTGTGTGCGCAGCTTGCCAACTGAGAGAAAACAGTACCTGACCACTCTCCTGCCTTTTCTATTCACAGGAACATTCGATTACAAGCTGTTTTGGACAACTTTCTTTCTCTTCTTGCAAAACACTCGGCAGACCTCCGTGCAGCTTCTAGAACACGATGGGAGATGTTTTTTGTGCTGGCACAGTTTCTCCTTGCCAGACAGAGAGGAAAAGCTTTTTGCTAAGATGTAGACGAGAAGAGAGGCTAAAGACGAAGGTACGGTGCTCTGAAGAGCACTGTGAGCGGCAGAATCGTCTTTGCGCGAAGAAGCAGCTTCTTCGTCTCCGGGAGCCGGAGAGCGGCAACTTCGCAAAGGTGATGAAACAAGCTGTACAAAACTGCGATTGTGTGCGCAGCTTACCAAATTAGAGAAAACAGTATCTGACCACTCTCCTGCCTTTTCTATTCACGTAAACATTCGATTGGAAGCTGTTTTGGACAACTTTCTTTCTCTTCTTGCAAAACACTCGGCAGACCTCCGTGCAGCCTCTAGAACACGTAGGGAGATGTTTTCAGTGCTGGCACAGTTTCTCCTTGCCAGACAGAGTGGAAAAGCTTTTTGCTAAGATGTAGACGAGAAGAGAGGCTAAAGACGAAGGTACGGTGCTCTGCAGAGCTAAGCACAGCTCCCGTGCCTCTTTCCGCAGAAGACGCACACCGCAGAGCACTGTGAGGGGCAGAATCGTCTTTGCGCGAAGAAGCAGCTTCTTTGTCTCCGGGAGCCGATGAGAGCGGCAACTTGGCAAAGGTGATGAAACAAGCTGTACAACACTGCGATTGTGTGCGCAGCTTGCCAACTGAGAGAAAACAGTACCTGACCACTCTCCTGCCTTTTCTATTCACATGAACATTCGATTGCAAGCTGTTTTGGACAACTTTCTTTCTCTTCTTGCAAAACACTCGGCAGACCTCCGTGCAGCCTCTAGAACACGTTGGGAGATGTTTTCAGTGCTGGCACAGTTTCTCCTTGCCAGACAGAGTGGAAAAGCTTTTTGCTAAGATGTAGACGAGAAGAGAGGCTAAAGACGAAGGTACGGTGCTCTGCAGAGCTAAGCACAGCTCCCGTGCCTCTTTCGGCAGAAGACGCACACTGCAGAGCACTGTGAGCGGCAGAATCGTCTTTGCGCGAAGAAGCAGCTTCTTCGTCTCCGGGAGCCGGAGAGAGCGGCAACTTCGCAAAGGTGATGAAACAAGCTGTACAACACTGCGATTGTGTGCGCAGCTTGCCAAGTGAGAGAAAACAGTACCTGACCACTCTCCTGCCTTTTCTATTCACAGGAACATTCGATTGCAAGCTGTTTTGGACAACTTTCTTTCTCTTCTTGCAAAACACTCGGCAGACCTCCGTGCAGCTTCTAGAACACGATGGGAGATGTTTTTTGTGCTGGCACAGTTTCTCCTTGCCAGACAGAGTGGAAAAGCTTTTTGCTAAGATGTAGACGAGAAGAGAGGCTAAAGACGAAGGTACGGTGCTCTGAAGAGCACTGTGAGCGGCAGAATCGTCTTTGCGCGAAGAAGCAGCTTCTTCGTCTCCGGGAGCCGGAGAGAGCGGCAACTTCGCAAAGGTGATGAAACAAGCTGTACAAAACTGCGATTGTGTGCGCAGCTTACAAAATGAGAGAAAACAGTATCTGACCACTCTCCTGCCTTTTCTATTCACGTAAACATTCGATTGGAAGCTGTTTTGGACAACTTTCTTTCTCTTCTTGCAAAACACTCGGCAGACCTCCGTGCAGCCTCTAGAACACGTAGGGAGATGTTTTCAGTGCTGGCACAGTTTCTCCTTGCCAGACAGAGTGGAAAAGCTTTTTGCTAAGATGTAGACGAGAAGAGAGGCTAAAGACGAAGGTACGGTGCTCTGCAGAGCTAAGCACAGCTCCCGTGCCTCTTTCCGCAGAAGACGCACACTGCAGAGCACTGTGAGCGGCAGAATCGTCTTTGCGCGAAGAAGCAGCTTCTTCGTCTCCGGGAGCCGGAGAGAGCGGCAACTTCGCAAAGGTGATGAAACAAGCTGTACAACACTGCGATTGTGTGCGCAGCTTGCCAACTGAGAGAAAACAGTACCTGACCACTCGCCTGCCTTTTCTATTCACAGGAACATTCGATTGCAAGCTGTTTTGGACAACTTTCTTTCTCTTCTTGCAAAACACTCGGCAGACCTCCGTGCAGCTTCTAGAACACGATGGGAGATGTTTTTTGTGCTGGCACAGTTTTTCCTTGCCAGACAGAGTGGAAAAGCTTTTTGCTAAGATGTAGACGAGAAGAGAGGCTAAAGACGAAGGTACGGTGCTCTGCAGAGCTAAGCACAGCTCCCGTGCCTCTTTCGGCAGAAGACACACACCGCAGAGCACTGTGAGCGGCAGAATCGTCTTTGCGCGAAGAAGCAGCTTCTTCGTCTCCGGGAGCCGGAGAGAGCGGCAACTTCGCAAAGGTGATGAAACAGGCTGTACAACACTGCGATTGTGTGCTCAGCTTGCCAACTGAGAGAAAACAGTACCTGACCACTCTCCTGCCTTTTCTATTCACATGAACATTCGATTGCAAGCTGTTTTGGACAACTTTCTTTCTCTTCTTGCAAAACACTCGGCAGACCTCCGTGCAGCCTCTAGAACACGATGGGAGATGTTTTTTGTGCTGGCAGAGTTTCTCCTTGCCAGACAGAGTGGAAAAGCTTTTTGCTAAGATGTAGACGAGAAGAGAGGCTAAAGACGAAGGTACGGTGCTCTGCAGAGCTAAGCACAGCTCCCGTGCCTCTTTCGGCAGAAGACACACACCGCAGAGCACTGTGAGCGGCAGAATCGTCTTTGCGCGAAGAAGCAGCTTCTTCGTCTCCGGGAGGCTGAGAGAGCGGCATCTTGGCAAAGGTGATGAAACAAGCTGTACAACACTGCGATTGTGTGCGCAGCTTGCCAACTGAGAGAAAACAGTACCTGACCACTCTCCTGCCTTTTCTATTCACATGAACATTCGATTGCAAGCTGTTTTGGACAACTTTCTTTCTCTTCTTGCAAAGAACTCTGCTGAACTCAGTGCAGCCTCTAGAACACGATGGGAGATGTTTTTTGTGCTGGCACAGTTTCTCCTTGCCAGACAGAGTGGAAAAGCTTTTTGCTAAGATGTAGACGAGAAGAGAGGCTAAAGACGAAGGTACGGTGCTCTGCAGAGCTAAGCACCGCTCCCGGGCCTCTTTCGGCAGAAGACGCACACCGCAGAGCACTGTGAGCGGCAGAATCGTCTTTGCGCGAAGAAGCAGCTTCTTCGTCTCCGGGAGCCGGAGTGAGCGGCAACTTGGCAAAGGTGATGAAACAAGCTGTACAACACTGCGATTGTGTGCGCAGCTTGCCAACTGAGAGAAAACAGTACCTGACCACTCTCCTGCCTTTTCTATTCACGTGAACATTCGATTGCAAGCTGTTTTGGACAACTTTCTTTCTCTTCTTGCAAAACACTCGGCAGACCTCCGTGCAGCCTCTAGAACACGATGGGAGATGTTTTCTGTGCTGGCACAGTTTCTCCTTGCCAGACAGAGTGGAAAAGCTTTTTGCTAAGATGTAGACGAGAAGAGAGGCTAAAGACGAAGGTACGGTGCTCTGCAGAGCTAAGCACAGCTCCCGTGCCTCTTGCCGCAGAAGACGCACACCGCAGAGCACTGTGAGCGGCAGAATCGTCTTTGCGCGAAGAAGCAGCTTCTTCGTCTCCGGAAGCCGGAGAGAGCGGCAGCTTCGCAAAGGTGATGAAACAAGCTGTACAACACTGCGATTGTGTGCGCAGCTTGCCAACTGAGAGAAAACAGTACCTGACCACTCTCCTGCCTTTTCTATTCACGTGAACATTGGATTGCAAGCTGTTTTGGACAGCTTTCTTTCTCTTCTTGCAAAACACTCGGCAGACCTCCGTTAAGCTTCTAGAACACGATGGGAGATGTTTTTTGTGCTGGCACAGTTTCTCCTTGCCAGACAGAGTGGAAAAGCTTTTTGCTAAGATGTAGACGAGAAGAGAGGCAAAAGACAAAGGTACGGTGCTCTGCAGAGCTAAGCACAGCTCCCGTGCCTCTTTCGGCAGAAGACACACACCGCAGAGCACTGTGAGCGGCAGAATCGTCTTTGCGCGAAGAAGCAGCTTCTTCGTCTCCGGGAGCCGGAGAGAGCGGCAAATTCGCAAAGGTGATGAAACAAGCTGTACAACACTGCGATTGTGTGCGCAGCTTGCCAACTGAGAGAAAACAGTACCTGACCACTCTCCTGCCTTTTCTATTCACATGAACATTCGATTGTAAGCTGTTTTGGACAACTTTCTTTCTCTTCTTGCAAAGAACTCTGCTGAACTCAGTGCAGCCTCTAGAAAACGATGGGAGAGGTTTTTTGTGCTGGCACAGTTTCTCCTTGCCAGACAGAGTGGAAAAGCTTTTTGCTAAGATGTAGACGAGAAGAGAGGCTAAAGACGAAGGTACGGTGCTCTGCAGAGCTAAGCACAGCTCCCGTGCCTCTTTCGGCAGAAGACACACACCGCAGAGCACTGTGAGCGGCAGAATCGTCTTTGCGCGAAGAAGCAGCTTCTTCGTCTCCGGGAGCCGGAGAGAGCGGCAACTTCGCAGAGGTGATGAAACAAGCTGTACAACACTGCGATTGTGTGCGCAGCTTGCCAACTGAGAGAAAACAGTACCTGACCACTCTCCTGCCTTTTCTATTCACAGGAACATTCGATTGCAAGCTGTTTTGGACAACTTTCTTTCTCTTCTTGCAAAACACTCGGCAGACCTCCGTGCAGCTTCTAGAACACGATGGGAGATGTTTTTTGTGCTGGCACAGTTTCTCCTTGCCAGACAGAGTGGAAAAGCTTTTTGCTAAGATGTAGACGAGAAGAGAGGCTAAAGACGAAGGTACGGTGCTCTGCAGAGCTAAGCACAGCTCCCGTGCCTCTTTCGGCAGAAGACGCACACTGCAGAGCACTGCGAGCGGCAGAATCGTCTTTGCGCGAAGAAGCAGCTTATTCGTCTCCGGGAGCCGGAGAGAGCGGCAACTTGGAAAAGGTGATGAAACAAGCTGTACAACACTGCGATTGTGTGCGCAGCTTGCCAATTGAGAGAAAACAGTACCTGACCACTCTCCTGCCTTTTCTATTCACATGAACATTCGATTGCAAGCTGTTTTGGCCAACTTTCTTTCTCTTCTTGCAAAACACTCGGCAGACCTCCGTGCAGCCTCTAGAACACGTTGGGAGATGTTTTCAGTGCTGGCACAGTTTCTCCTTGCCAGACAGAGTGGAAAAGCTTTTTGCTAAGATGTAGACGAGAAGAGAGGCTAAAGACGAAGGTACGGTGCTCTGCAGAGCTAAGCACAGCTCCCGTGCCTCTTTCCGCAGAAGACGCACACTGCAGAGCACTGTGAGCGGCAGAATCGTCTTTGCGCGAAGAAGCAGCTTATTCGTCTCCGGGAGCCGGAGAGAGCGGCAGCTTCGCAAAGGTGATGAAACAAGCTGTACAAAACTGCGATTGTGTGCGCAGCTTACCAACTGAGAGAAAACAGTACCTGACCACTCTCCTGCCTTTTCTATTCACATAAACATTCGATTGGAAGCTGTTTTGGACAACTTTCTTTCTCTTCTTGCAAAACACTCGGCAGACCTCCGTGCAGCCTCTAGAACACGTTGGGAGATGTTTTCAGTGCTGGCACAGTTTCTCCTCGCCAGACAGAGTGGAAAAGCTTTTTGCTAAGATGTAGACGAGAAGAGAGGCTAAAGACGAAGGTACGGTGCTCTGCAGAGCACTGTGAGCGGCAGAATCGTCTTTGCGCGAAGAGGCAGCTTCTTCGTCTCCGGGAACCGGAGAGAGCGGCAACTTCGCAAAGGTGATGAAACAAGCTGTACAACACTGCGATTGTGTGCGCAGCTTGCCAACTGAGAGAAAACAGTACCTGACCACTCTCCTGCCTTTTCTATTCACAGGAACATTCGATTGCAAGCTGTTTTGGACAACTTTCTTTCTCTTCTTGCAAAACACTCGGCAGACCTCCGTGCAGCTTCTAGAACACGATGGGAGATGTTTTTTGTGCTGGCACAGTTTCTCCTTGCCAGACAGAGTGGAAAAGCTTTTTGCTAAGATGTAGACGAGAAGAGAGGCTAAAGACGAAGGTACGGTGCTCTGCAGAGCTAAGCACAGCTCCCGTGCGTCTTTCGGCAGAAGACACACACCGCAGAGCACTGTGAGCGGCAGAATCGTCTTTGCGCGAAGAAGCAGCTTCTTCGTCTCCGGGAGCCGGAGAGAGCGGCAACTTCGCAAAGGTGATGAAACAGGCTGTACAACACTGCGATTGTGTGCGCAGCTTGCCAACTGAGAGAAAACAGTACCTGACCACTCTCCTGCCTTTTCTATTCACATGAACATTCGATTGCAAGCTGTTTTGGACAACTTTCTTTCTCTTCTTGCAAAACACTCGGCAGACCTCCGTGCAGCCTCTAGAACACGATGGGAGATGTTTTTTTTGCTGGCACAGTTTCTCCTTGCCAGACAGAGTGGAAAAGCTTTTTGCTAAGATGTAGACGAGAAGAGAGGCTAAAGACGAAGGTACGGTGCTCTGCAGAGCTAAGCACAGCTCCCGTGCCTCTTGCCGCAGAAGACACACACCGCAGAGCACTGTGAGCGGCAGAATCGTCTTTGCGCGAAGAAGCAGCTTCTTCGTCTCCGGGAGGCTGAGAGAGCGGCAGCTTCGCAAAGGTGATGAAACAAGCTGTACAACACTGCGATTGTGTGCGCAGCTTGCCAACTGAGAGAAAACAGTACCTGACCACTCTCCTGCCTTTTCTATTCACGTGAACATTCGATTGGAAGCTGTTTTGGACAACTTTCTTTCTCTTCTTGCAAAACACTCGGCAGACCTCCGTGCAGCCTCTAGAACACGAAGGGAGATGTTTTCAGTGCTGGCACAGTTTCTCCTCGCCAGACAGAGTGGAAAAGCTTTTTGCTAAGATGTAGACGAGAAGAGAGGCTAAAGACGAAGGTACGGTGCTCTGCAGAGCACTGTGAGCGGCAGAATCGTCTTTGCGCGAAGAGGCAGCTTCTTCGTCTCCGGGAACCGGAGAGAGCGGCAACTTCGCAAAGGTGATGAAACAAGCTGTACAACACTGCGATTGTGTGCGCAGCTTGCCAACTGAGAGAAAACAGTACCTGACCACTCTCCTGCCTTTTCTATTCACATGAACATTCGATTGCAAGCTGTTTTGGACAACTTTCTTTCTCTTCTTGCGAAGAACTCTGCTGAACTCAGTGCAGCCTCTAGAACACGATGGGAGATGTTTTTTGTGCTGGCACAGTTTCTCCTTGCCAGACAGAGTGGAAAAGCTTTTTGCTAAGATGTAGACGAGAAGAGAGGCTAAAGACGAAGGTACGGTGCTCTGCAGAGCTAAGCACCGCTCCCGGGCCTCTTTCGGCAGAAGACGCACACCGCAGAGCACTGTGAGCGGCAGAATCGTCTTTGCGCGAAGAAGCAGCTTCTTCGTCTCCGGGAGCCGGAGTGAGCGGCAACTTGGCAAAGGTGATGAAACAAGCTGTACAACACTGCGATTGTGTGCGCAGCTTGCCAACTGAGAGAAAACAGTACCTGACCACTCTCCTGCCTTTTCTATTCACGTGAACATTCGATTGCAAGCTGTTTTGGACAACTTTCTTTCTCTTCTTGCAAAACACTCGGCAGACCTCCGTGCAGCCTCTAGAACACGATGGGAGATGTTTTCTGTGCTGGCACAGTTTCTCCTTGCCAGACAGAGTGGAAAAGCTTTTTGCTAAGATGTAGACGAGAAGAGAGGCTAAAGACGAAGGTACGGTGCTCTGCAGAGCTAAGCACAGCTCCCGTGCCTCTTTCCGCAGAAGACGCACACTGCAGAGCACTGTGAGCGGCAGAATCGTCTTTGCGCGAAGAGGCAGCTTCTTCGTCTCCGGGAGCCGGAGAGAGCGGCAACTTCGCAAAGGTGATGAAACAAGCTGTACAACACTGCGATTGTGTGCGCAGCTTGCCAACTGAGAGAAAACAGTACCTGACCACTCTCCTGCCTTTTCTATTCACAGGAACATTCGATTACAAGCTGTTTTGGACAACTTTCTTTCTCTTCTTGCAAAACACTCGGCAGACCTCCGTGCAGCTTCTAGAACACGATGAGAGATGTTTTTTGTGCTGGCACAGTTTCTCCTTGCCAGACAGAGAGGAAAAGCTTTTTGCTAAGATGTAGACGAGAAGAGAGGCTAAAGACGAAGGTACGGTGCTCTGAAGAGCACTGTGAGCGGCAGAATCGTCTTTGCGCGAAGAAGCAGCTTCTTCGTCTCCGGGAGCCGGAGTGAGCGGCAACTTGGCAAAGGTGATGAAACAAGCTGTACAACACTGCGATTGTGTGCGCAGCTTGCCAACTGAGAGAAAACAGTACCTGACCACTCTCCTGCCTTTTCTATACACATGAACATTCGATTGCAAGCTGTTTTGGACAACTTTCTTTCTCTTCTTGCAAAACACTCGGCAGACCTCCGTGCAGCCTCTAGAACACGATGGGAGATGTTTTCTGTGCTGGCACAGTTTCTCCTTGCCAGACAGAGTGGAAAAGCTTTTTGCTAAGATGTAGACGAGAAGAGAGGCTAAAGACGAAGGTACGGTGCTCTGCAGAGCACTGTGAGCGGCAGAATCGTCTTTGCGCGAAGAAGCAGCTTATTCGTCTCCGGGAGCCGGAGAGAGCGGCAGCTTCGCAAAGGTGATGAAACAAGCTGTACAAAACTGCGATTGTGTGCGCAGCTTGCCAACTGAGAGAAAACAGTACCTGACCACTCTCCTGCCTTTTCTATTCACATAAACATTCGATTGGAAGCTGTTTTGGACAACTTTCTTTCTCTTCTTGCAAAACACTCGGCAGACCTCCGTGCAGCCTCTAGAACACGTTGGGAGATGTTTTCAGTGCTGGCACAGTTTCTCCTCGCCAGACAGAGTGGAAAAGCTTTTTGCTAAGATGTAGACGAGAAGAGAGGCTAAAGACGAAGGTACGGTGCTCTGCAGAGCACTGTGAGCGGCAGAATCGTCTTTGCGCGAAGAGGCAGCTTCTTCGTCTCCGGGAACCGGAGAGAGCGGCAACTTCGCAAAGGTGATGAAACAAGCTGTACAACACTGCGATTGTGTGCGCAGCTTGCCAACTGAGAGAAAACAGTACCTGACCACTCTCCTGCCTTTTCTATTCACAGGAACATTCGATTGCAAGCTGTTTTGGACAACTTTCTTTCTCTTCTTGCAAAACACTCGGCAGACCTCCGTGCAGCTTCTAGAACACGATGGGAGATGTTTTTTGTGCTGGCACAGTTTCTCCTTGCCAGACAGAGTGGAAAAGCTTTTTGCTAAGATGTAGACGAGAAGAGAGGCTAAAGACGAAGGTACGGTGCTCTGCAGAGCTAAGCACAGCACCCGTGCCTCTTTCGGCAGAAGACGCACACTGCAGAGCACTGTGAGCGGCAGAATCGTCTTTGCGCGAAGAAGCAGCTTATTCGTCTCCGGGAGCCGGAGAGAGCGGCAACTTGGAAAAGGTGATGAAACAAGCTGTACAACACTGCGATTGTGTGCGCAGCTTGCCAACTGAGAGAAAACAGTACCTGACCACTCTCCTGCCTTTTCTATTCACATGAACATTCGATTGCAAGCTGTTTTGGCCAACTTTCTTTCTCTTCTTGCAAAACACTCGGCAGACCTCCGTGCAGCCTCTAGAACACGTTGGGAGATGTTTTCAGTGCTGGCACAGTTTCTCCTTGCCAGACAGAGTGGAAAAGCTTTTTGCTAAGATGTAGACGAGAAGAGAGGCTAAAGACGAAGGTACGGTGCTCTGCAGAGCTAAGCACAGCTCCCGTGCCTCTTTCCGCAGAAGACGCACACTGCAGAGCACTGTGAGCGGCAGAATCGTCTTTGCGCGAAGAGGCAGCTTCTTCGTCTCCGGGAGCCGGAGAGAGCGGCAACTTCGCAAAGGTGATGAAACAAGCTGTACAACACTGCGATTGTGTGCGCAGCTTGCCAACTGAGAGAAAACAGTACCTGACCACTCTCCTGCCTTTTCTATTCACAGGAACATTCGATTACAAGCTGTTTTGGACAACTTTCTTTCTCTTCTTGCAAAACACTCGGCAGACCTCCGTGCAGCTTCTAGAACACGATGGGAGATGTTTTTTGTGCTGGCACAGTTTCTCCTTGCCAGACAGAGTGGAAAAGCTTTTTGCTAAGATGTAGACGAGAAGAGAGGCTAAAGACGAAGGTACGGTGCTCTGAAGAGCACTGTGAGCGGCAGAATCGTCTTTGCGCGAAGAAGCAGCTTCTTCGTCTCCGGGAGCCGGAGAGCGGCAACTTCGCAAAGGTGATGAAACAAGCTGTACAAAACTGCGATTGTGTGCGCAGCTTACCAAATTAGAGAAAACAGTATCTGACCACTCTCCTGCCTTTTCTATTCACGTAAACATTCGATTGGAAGCTGTTTTGGACAACTTTCTTTCTCTTCTTGCAAAACACTCGGCAGACCTCCGTGCAGCCTCTAGAACACGTAGGGAGATGTTTTCAGTGCTGGCACAGTTTCTCCTTGCCAGACAGAGTGGAAAAGCTTTTTGCTAAGATGTAGACGAGAAGAGAGGCTAAAGACGAAGGTACGGTGCTCTGCAGAGCTAAGCACAGCTCCCGTGCCTCTTTCCGCAGAAGACGCACACCGCAGAGCACTGTGAGGGGCAGAATCGTCTTTGCGCGAAGAAGCAGCTTCTTTGTCTCCGGGAGCCGATGAGAGCGGCAACTTGGCAAAGGTGATGAAACAAGCTGTACAACACTGCGATTGTGTGCGCAGCTTGCCAACTGAGAGAAAACAGTACCTGACCACTCTCCTGCCTTTTCTATTCACATGAACATTCGATTGCAAGCTGTTTTGGACAACTTTCTTTCTCTTCTTGCAAAACACTCGGCAGACCTCCGTGCAGCCTCTAGAACACGTTGGGAGATGTTTTCAGTGCTGGCACAGTTTCTCCTTGCCAGACAGAGTGGAAAAGCTTTTTGCTAAGATGTAGACGAGAAGAGAGGCTAAAGACGAAGGTACGGTGCTCTGCAGAGCTAAGCACAGCTCCCGTGCCTCTTTCGGCAGAAGACGCACACTGCAGAGCACTGTGAGCGGCAGAATCGTCTTTGCGCGAAGAAGCAGCTTCTTCGTCTCCGGGAGCCGGAGAGAGCGGCAACTTCGCAAAGGTGATGAAACAAGCTGTACAACACTGCGATTGTGTGCGCAGCTTGCCAAGTGAGAGAAAACAGTACCTGACCACTCTCCTGCCTTTTCTATTCACAGGAACATTCGATTGCAAGCTGTTTTGGACAACTTTCTTTCTCTTCTTGCAAAACACTCGGCAGACCTCCGTGCAGCTTCTAGAACACGATGGGAGATGTTTTTTGTGCTGGCACAGTTTCTCCTTGCCAGACAGAGTGGAAAAGCTTTTTGCTAAGATGTAGACGAGAAGAGAGGCTAAAGACGAAGGTACGGTGCTCTGCAGAGCTAAGCACAGCTCCCGTGCCTCTTTCGGCAGAAGACACACACCGCAGAGCACTGTGAGCGGCAGAATCGTCTTTGCGCGAAGAAGCAGCTTCTTCGTCTCCGGGAGCCGGAGAGAGCGGCAACTTCGCAAAGGTGATGAAACAGGCTGTACAACACTGCGATTGTGTGCTCAGCTTGCCAACTGAGAGAAAACAGTACCTGACCACTCTCCTGCCTTTTCTATTCACATGAACATTCGATTGCAAGCTGTTTTGGACAACTTTCTTTCTCTTCTTGCAAAACACTCGGCAGACCTCCGTGCAGCCTCTAGAACACGATGGGAGATGTTTTTTGTGCTGGCACAGTTTCTCCTTGCCAGACAGAGTGGAAAAGCTTTTTGCTAAGATGTAGACGAGAAGAGAGGCTAAAGACGAAGGTACGGTGCTCTGCAGAGCTAAGCACCGCTCCCGGGCCTCTTTCGGCAGAAGACGCACACCGCAGAGCACTGTGAGCGGCAGAATCGTCTTTGCGCGAAGAAGCAGCTTCTTCGTCTCCGGGAGCCGGAGTGAGCGGCAACTTGGCAAAGGTGATGAAACAAGCTGTACAACACTGCGATTGTGTGCGCAGCTTGCCAACTGAGAGAAAACAGTACCTGACCACTCTCCTGCCTTTTCTATTCACGTGAACATTCGATTGCAAGCTGTTTTGGACAACTTTCTTTCTCTTCTTGCAAAACACTCGGCAGACCTCCGTGCAGCCTCTAGAACACGATGGGAGATGTTTTCTGTGCTGGCACAGTTTCTCCTTGCCAGACAGAGTGGAAAAGCTTTTTGCTAAGATGTAGACGAGAAGAGAGGCTAAAGACGAAGGTACGGTGCTCTGCAGAGCTAAGCACAGCTCCCGTGCCTCTTGCCGCAGAAGACGCACACCGCAGAGCACTGTGAGCGGCAGAATCGTCTTTGCGCGAAGAAGCAGCTTCTTCGTCTCCGGAAGCCGGAGAGAGCGGCAGCTTCGCAAAGGTGATGAAACAAGCTGTACAACACTGCGATTGTGTGCGCAGCTTGCCAACTGAGAGAAAACAGTACCTGACCACTCTCCTGCCTTTTCTATTCACGTGAACATTGGATTGCAAGCTGTTTTGGACAGCTTTCTTTCTCTTCTTGCAAAACACTCGGCAGACCTCCGTTAAGCTTCTAGAACACGATGGGAGATGTTTTTTGTGCTGGCACAGTTTCTCCTTGCCAGACAGAGTGGAAAAGCTTTTTGCTAAGATGTAGACGAGAAGAGAGGCAAAAGACAAAGGTACGGTGCTCTGCAGAGCTAAGCACAGCTCCCGTGCCTCTTTCGGCAGAAGACACACACCGCAGAGCACTGTGAGCGGCAGAATCGTCTTTGCGCGAAGAAGCAGCTTCTTCGTCTCCGGGAGCCGGAGAGAGCGGCAAATTCGCAAAGGTGATGAAACAAGCTGTACAACACTGCGATTGTGTGCGCAGCTTGCCAACTGAGAGAAAACAGTACCTGACCACTCTCCTGCCTTTTCTATTCACATGAACATTCGATTGTAAGCTGTTTTGGACAACTTTCTTTCTCTTCTTGCAAAGAACTCTGCTGAACTCAGTGCAGCCTCTAGAAAACGATGGGAGAGGTTTTTTGTGCTGGCACAGTTTCTCCTTGCCAGACAGAGTGGAAAAGCTTTTTGCTAAGATGTAGACGAGAAGAGAGGCTAAAGACGAAGGTACGGTGCTCTGCAGAGCTAAGCACAGCTCCCGTGCCTCTTTCGGCAGAAGACACACACCGCAGAGCACTGTGAGCGGCAGAATCGTCTTTGCGCGAAGAAGCAGCTTCTTCGTCTCCGGGAGCCGGAGAGAGCGGCAACTTCGCAGAGGTGATGAAACAAGCTGTACAACACTGCGATTGTGTGCGCAGCTTGCCAACTGAGAGAAAACAGTACCTGACCACTCTCCTGCCTTTTCTATTCACAGGAACATTCGATTGCAAGCTGTTTTGGACAACTTTCTTTCTCTTCTTGCAAAACACTCGGCAGACCTCCGTGCAGCTTCTAGAACACGATGGGAGATGTTTTTTGTGCTGGCACAGTTTCTCCTTGCCAGACAGAGTGGAAAAGCTTTTTGCTAAGATGTAGACGAGAAGAGAGGCTAAAGACGAAGGTACGGTGCTCTGCAGAGCTAAGCACAGCTCCCGTGCCTCTTTCGGCAGAAGACGCACACTGCAGAGCACTGCGAGCGGCAGAATCGTCTTTGCGCGAAGAAGCAGCTTATTCGTCTCCGGGAGCCGGAGAGAGCGGCAACTTGGAAAAGGTGATGAAACAAGCTGTACAACACTGCGATTGTGTGCGCAGCTTGCCAACTGAGAGAAAACAGTACCTGACCACTCTCCTGCCTTTTCTATTCACATGAACATTCGATTGCAAGCTGTTTTGGACAACTTTCTTTCTCTTCTTGCAAAACACTCGGCAGACCTCCGTGCAGCCTCTAGAACACGTTGGGAGATGTTTTCAGTGCTGGCACAGTTTCTCCTTGCCAGACAGAGTGGAAAAGCTTTTTGCTAAGATGTAGACGAGAAGAGAGGCTAAAGACGAAGGTACGGTGCTCTGCAGAGCTAAGCACAGCTCCCGTGCCTCTTTCCGCAGAAGACGCACACTGCAGAGCACTGTGAGCGGCAGAATCGTCTTTGCGCGAAGAAGCAGCTTCTTCGTCTCCGGGAGCCGGAGAGAGCGGCAGCTTCGCAAAGGTGATGAAACAAGCTGTACAAAACTGCGATTGTGTGCGCAGCTTACCAACTGAGAGAAAACAGTACCTGACCACTCTCCTGCCTTTTCTATTCACATAAACATTCGATTGGAAGCTGTTTTGGACAACTTTCTTTCTCTTCTTGCAAAACACTCGGCAGACCTCCGTGCAGCCTCTAGAACACGTTGGGAGATGTTTTCAGTGCTGGCACAGTTTCTCCTCGCCAGACAGAGTGGAAAAGCTTTTTGCTAAGATGTAGACGAGAAGAGAGGCTAAAGACGAAGGTACGGTGCTCTGCAGAGCACTGTGAGCGGCAGAATCGTCTTTGCGCGAAGAGGCAGCTTCTTCGTCTCCGGGAACCGGAGAGAGCGGCAACTTCGCAAAGGTGATGAAACAAGCTGTACAACACTGCGATTGTGTGCGCAGCTTGCCAACTGAGAGAAAACAGTACCTGACCACTCTCCTGCCTTTTCTATTCACAGGAACATTCGATTGCAAGCTGTTTTGGACAACTTTCTTTCTCTTCTTGCAAAACACTCGGCAGACCTCCGTGCAGCTTCTAGAACACGATGGGAGATGTTTTTTGTGCTGGCACAGTTTCTCCTTGCCAGACAGAGTGGAAAAGCTTTTTGCTAAGATGTAGACGAGAAGAGAGGCTAAAGACGAAGGTACGGTGCTCTGCAGAGCTAAGCACAGCTCCCGTGCCTCTTTCGGCAGAAGACGCACACTGCAGAGCACTGTGAGCGGCAGAATCGTCTTTGCGCGAAGAAGCAGCTTCTTTGTCTCCGGGAGCCGGAGAGAGCGGCAACATCGCAAAGGTGATGAAACAAGCTGTACAACACTGCGATTGTGTGCGCAGCTTGCCAACTGAGAGAAAACAGTACCTGACCACTCTCCTGCCTTTTCTATTCACGTGAACATTCGATTGGAAGCTGTTTTGGACAACTTTCTTTCTCTTCTTGCAAAACACTCGGCAGACCTCCGTGCAGCCTCTAGAACACGATGGGAGATGTTTTCAGTGCTGGCACAGTTTCTCCTTGCCAGACAGAGTGGAAAAGCTTTTTGCTAAGATGTAGACGAGAAGAGAGGCTAAAGACGAAGGTACGGTGCTCTGCAGAGCTAAGCACAGCTCCCGGGCCACTTTCGGCAGAAGACACACACCGCAGAGCACTGTGAGCGGCAGAATCGTCTTTGCGCGAAGAAGCAGCTTATTCGTCTCCGGGAGCCGGAGAGAGCGGCAACTTGGAAAAGGTGATGAAACAAGCTGTACAACACTGCGATTGTGTGCGCAGCTTGCCAACTGAGAGAAAACAGTACCTGACCACTCTCCTGCCTTTTCTATTCACATGAACATTCGATTGCAAGCTGTTTTGGCCAACTTTCTTTCTCTTCTTGCAAAACACTCGGCAGACCTCCGTGCAGCCTCTAGAACACGTAGGGAGATGTTTTCAGTGCTGGCACAGTTTCTCCTTGCCAGACAGAGTGGAAAAGCTTTTTGCTAAGATGTAGACGAGAAGAGAGGCTAAAGACGAAGGTACGGTGCTCTGCAGAGCTAAGCACAGCTCCCGTGCCTCTTTCCGCAGAAGACGCACACTGCAGAGCACTGTGAGCGGCAGAATCGTCTTTGCGCGAAGAGGCAGCTTCTTCGTCTCCGGGAGCCGGAGAGAGCGGCAACTTCGCAAAGGTGATGAAACAAGCTGTACAACACTGCGATTGTGTGCGCAGCTTGCCAACTGAGAGAAAACAGTACCTGACCACTCTCCTGCCTTTTCTATTCACAGGAACATTCGATTACAAGCTGTTTTGGACAACTTTCTTTCTCTTCTTGCAAAACACTCGGCAGACCTCCGTGCAGCTTCTAGAACACGATGGGAGATGTTTTTTGTGCTGGCACAGTTTCTCCTTGCCAGACAGAGAGGAAAAGCTTTTTGCTAAGATGTAGACGAGAAGAGAGGCTAAAGACGAAGGTACGGTGCTCTGAAGAGCACTGTGAGCGGCAGAATCGTCTTTGCGCGAAGAAGCAGCTTCTTCGTCTCCGGGAGCCGGAGAGCGGCAACTTCGCAAAGGTGATGAAACAAGCTGTACAAAACTGCGATTGTGTGCGCAGCTTACCAAATGAGAGAAAACAGTATCTGACCACTCTCCTGCCTTTTCTATTCACGTAAACATTCGATTGGAAGCTGTTTTGGACAACTTTCTTTCTCTTCTTGCAAAACACTCGGCAGACCTCCGTGCAGCCTCTAGAACACGTAGGGAGATGTTTTCAGTGCTGGCACAGTTTCTCCTTGCCAGACAGAGTGGAAAAGCTTTTTGCTAAGATGTAGACGAGAAGAGAGGCTAAAGACGAAGGTACGGTGCTCTGCAGAGCTAAGCACAGCTCCCGTGCCTCTTTCCGCAGAAGACGCACACCGCAGAGCACTGTGAGGGGCAGAATCGTCTTTGCGCGAAGAAGCAGCTTCTTTGTCTCCGGGAGCCGATGAGAGCGGCAACTTGGCAAAGGTGATGAAACAAGCTGTACAACACTGCGATTGTGTGCGCAGCTTGCCAACTGAGAGAAAACAGTACCTGACCACTCTCCTGCCTTTTCTATTCACATGAACATTCGATTGCAAGCTGTTTTGGACAACTTTCTTTCTCTTCTTGCAAAACACTCGGCAGACCTCCGTGCAGCCTCTAGAACACGTTGGGAGATGTTTTCAGTGCTGGCACAGTTTCTCCTTGCCAGACAGAGTGGAAAAGCTTTTTGCTAAGATGTAGACGAGAAGAGAGGCTAAAGACGAAGGTACGGTGCTCTGCAGAGCTAAGCACAGCTCCCGTGCCTCTTTCGGCAGAAGACGCACACTGCAGAGCACTGTGAGCGGCAGAATCGTCTTTGCGCGAAGAAGCAGCTTCTTCGTCTCCGGGAGCCGGAGAGAGCGGCAACTTCGCAAAGGTGATGAAACAAGCTGTACAACACTGCGATTGTGTGCGCAGCTTGCCAACTGAGAGAAAACAGTACCTGACCACTCTCCTGCCTTTTCTATTCACAGGAACATTCGATTGCAAGCTGTTTTGGACAACTTTCTTTCTCTTCTTGCAAAACACTCGGCAGACCTCCGTGCAGCTTCTAGAACACGATGGGAGATGTTTTTTGTGCTGGCAGAGTTTCTCCTTGCCAGACAGAGTGGAAAAGCTTTTTGCTAAGATGTAGACGAGAAGAGAGGCTAAAGACGAAGGTACGGTGCTCTGAAGAGCACTGTGAGCGGCAGAATCGTCTTTGCGCGAAGAAGCAGCTTCTTCGTCTCCGGGAGCCGGAGAGAGCGGCAACTTCGCAAAGGTGATGAAACAAGCTGTACAAAACTGCGATTGTGTGCGCAGCTTACAAAATGAGAGAAAACAGTATCTGACCACTCTCCTGCCTTTTCTATTCACGTAAACATTCGATTGGAAGCTGTTTTGGACAACTTTCTTTCTCTTCTTGCAAAACACTCGGCAGACCTCCGTGCAGCCTCTAGAACACGTAGGGAGATGTTTTCAGTGCTGGCACAGTTTCTCCTTGCCAGACAGAGTGGAAAAGCTTTTTGCTAAGATGTAGACGAGAAGAGAGGCTAAAGACGAAGGTACGGTGCTCTGCAGAGCTAAGCACAGCTCCCGTGCCTCTTTCCGCAGAAGACGCACACTGCAGAGCACTGTGAGCGGCAGAATCGTCTTTGCGCGAAGAAGCAGCTTCTTCGTCTCCGGGAGCCGGAGAGAGCGGCAACTTCGCAAAGGTGATGAAACAAGCTGTACAACACTGCGATTGTGTGCGCAGCTTGCCAACTGAGAGAAAACAGTACCTGACCACTCGCCTGCCTTTTCTATTCACAGGAACATTCGATTGCAAGCTGTTTTGGACAACTTTCTTTCTCTTCTTGCAAAACACTCGGCAGACCTCCGTGCAGCTTCTAGAACACGATGGGAGATGTTTTTTGTGCTGGCACAGTTTTTCCTTGCCAGACAGAGTGGAAAAGCTTTTTGCTAAGATGTAGACGAGAAGAGAGGCTAAAGACGAAGGTACGGTGCTCTGCAGAGCTAAGCACAGCTCCCGTGCCTCTTTCGGCAGAAGACACACACCGCAGAGCACTGTGAGCGGCAGAATCGTCTTTGCGCGAAGAAGCAGCTTCTTCGTCTCCGGGAGCCGGAGAGAGCGGCAACTTCGCAAAGGTGATGAAACAGGCTGTACAACACTGCGATTGTGTGCTCAGCTTGCCAACTGAGAGAAAACAGTACCTGACCACTCTCCTGCCTTTTCTATTCACATGAACATTCGATTGCAAGCTGTTTTGGACAACTTTCTTTCTCTTCTTGCAAAACACTCGGCAGACCTCCGTGCAGCCTCTAGAACACGATGGGAGATGTTTTTTGTGCTGGCAGAGTTTCTCCTTGCCAGACAGAGTGGAAAAGCTTTTTGCTAAGATGTAGACGAGAAGAGAGGCTAAAGACGAAGGTACGGTGCTCTGCAGAGCTAAGCACAGCTCCCGTGCCTCTTTCGGCAGAAGACACACACCGCAGAGCACTGTGAGCGGCAGAATCGTCTTTGCGCGAAGAAGCAGCTTCTTCGTCTCCGGGAGGCTGAGAGAGCGGCAGCTTCGCAAAGGTGATGAAACAAGCTGTACAACACTGCGATTGTGTGCGCAGCTTGCCAACTGAGAGAAAACAGTACCTGACCACTCTCCTGCCTTTTCTATTCACATGAACATTCGATTGCAAGCTGTTTTGGACAACTTTCTTTCTCTTCTTGCAAAACACTCGGCAGACCTCCGTGCAGCCTCTAGAACACGATGGGAGATGTTTTCTGTGCTGGCACAGTTTCTCCTTGCCAGACAGAGTGGAAAAGCTTTTTGCTAAGATGTAGACGAGAAGAGAGGCTAAAGAAGCATGTACGGTGCCTCTCAGAGCTAAGCACAGCTCCCGGGGCTCTTTCGGCAGAAGGCGCACACCGCAGAGCACTGTGAGCGGCAGAATCGTCTTTGCGCGAAGAAGCAGCTTCTTCGTCTCCGGGAGCCGGAGAGAGCGGCAGCTTCGCAAAGGTGATGAAACAAGCTGTACAACACTGCGATTGTGTGCGCAGCTTGCCAACTGAGAGAAAACAGTACCTGACCACTCTCCTGCCTTTTCTATTCACATGAACATTCGATTGCAAGCTGTTTTGGACAACTTTCTTTCTCTTCTTGCAAAACACTCGGCAGACCTGCGTGCAGCCTCTAGAACACGATGGGAGATGTTTTCTGTGCTGGCACAGTTTCTCCTTGCCAGACAGAGTGGAAAAGCTTTTTGCTAAGATGTAGACGAGAAGAGAGGCTAAAGAAGCACGTATGGTGCTACTCAGAGCTAAGCACCGCTCCCGGACCTCTTTCGGCAGAAGGCGCACACCGCAGATCACTGTGAGCGGCAGAATCGTCTTTGCGCGAAGAAGCAGCTTCTTCGTCTCCGGGAGCCGGAGAGAGCGGCAACTTCGCAAAGGTGATGAAACAAGCTGTACAACACTGCGATTGTTTGCGCAGCTTGCCAACTGAGAGAAAACAGTACCTGACCACTCTCCTGCCTTTTCTATTCACAGGAACATTCGATTACAAGCTGTTTTGGACAACTTTCTTTCTCTTCTTGCAAAACACTCGGCAGACCTCCGTGCAGCCTCTAGAACACGATGGGAGATGTTTTTTGTGCTGGCACAGTTTCTCCTTGCCAGACAGAGAGGAAAAGCTTTTTGCTAAGATGTAGACGAGAAGAGAGGCTAAAGACGAAGGTACGGTGCTCTGAAGAGCACTGTGAGCGGCAGAATCGTCTTTGCGCGAAGAAGCAGCTTCTTCGTCTCCGGGAGCCGGAGAGCGGCAACTTCGCAAAGGTGATGAAACAAGCTGTACAAAACTGCGATTGTGTGCGCAGCTTACCAAATGAGAGAAAACAGTATCTGACCACTCTCCTGCCTTTTCTATTCACGTAAACATTCGATTGGAAGCTGTTTTGGACAACTTTCTTTCTCTTCTTGCAAAACACTCGGCAGACCTCCGTGCAGCCTCTAGAACACGTAGGGAGATGTTTTCAGTGCTGGCACAGTTTCTCCTTGCCAGACAGAGTGGAAAAGCTTTTTGCTAAGATGTAGACGAGAAGAGAGGCTAAAGACGAAGGTACGGTGCTCTGCAGAGCTAAGCACCGCTCCCGTGCCTCTTTCCGCAGAAGACGCACACCGCAGAGCACTGTGAGGGGCAGAATCGTCTTTGCGCGAAGAAGCAGCTTCTTTGTCTCCGGGAGCCGATGAGAGCGGCAACTTGGCAAAGGTGATGAAACAAGCTGTACAACACTGCGATTGTGTGCGCAGCTTGCCAACTGAGAGAAAACAGTACCTGACCACTCTCCTGCCTTTTCTATTCACATGAACATTCGATTGCAAGCTGTTTTGGACAACTTTCTTTCTCTTCTTGCAAAACACTCGGCAGACCTCCGTGCAGCCTCTAGAACACGTTGGGAGATGTTTTCAGTGCTGGCACAGTTTCTCCTTGCCAGACAGAGTGGAAAAGCTTTTTGCTAAGATGTAGACGAGAAGAGAGGCTAAAGACGAAGGTACGGTGCTCTGCAGAGCTAAGCACAGCTCCCGTGCCTCTTTCGGCAGAAGACGCACACTGCAGAGCACTGTGAGCGGCAGAATCGTCTTTGCGCGAAGAAGCAGCTTCTTCGTCTCCGGGAGCCGGAGAGAGCGGCAACTTCGCAAAGGTGATGAAACAAGCTGTACAACACTGCGATTGTGTGCGCAGCTTGCCAACTGAGAGAAAACAGTACCTGACCACTCTCCTGCCTTTTCTATTCACAGGAACATTCGATTGCAAGCTGTTTTGGACAACTTTCTTTCTCTTCTTGCAAAACACTCGGCAGACCTCCGTGCAGCTTCTAGAACACGATGGGAGATGTTTTTTGTGCTGGCACAGTTTCTCCTTGCCAGACAGAGTGGAAAAGCTTTTTGCTAAGATGTAGACGAGAAGAGAGGCTAAAGACGAAGGTACGGTGCTCTGAAGAGCACTGTGAGCGGCAGAATCGTCTTTGCGCGAAGAAGCAGCTTCTTCGTCTCCGGGAGCCGGAGAGAGCGGCAACTTCGCAAAGGTGATGAAACAAGCTGTACAAAACTGCGATTGTGTGCGCAGCTTACAAAATGAGAGAAAACAGTATCTGACCACTCTCCTGCCTTTTCTATTCACGTAAACATTCGATTGGAAGCTGTTTTGGACAACTTTCTTTCTCTTCTTGCAAAACACTCGGCAGACCTCCGTGCAGCCTCTAGAACACGTAGGGAGATGTTTTCAGTGCTGGCACAGTTTCTCCTTGCCAGACAGAGTGGAAAAGCTTTTTGCTAAGATGTAGACGAGAAGAGAGGCTAAAGACGAAGGTACGGTGCTCTGCAGAGCTAAGCACAGCTCCCGTGCCTCTTTCCGCAGAAGACGCACACTGCAGAGCACTGTGAGCGGCAGAATCGTCTTTGCGCGAAGAAGCAGCTTCTTCGTCTCCGGGAGCCGGAGAGAGCGGCAACTTCGCAAAGGTGATGAAACAAGCTGTACAACACTGCGATTGTGTGCGCAGCTTGCCAACTGAGAGAAAACAGTACCTGACCACTCGCCTGCCTTTTCTATTCACAGGAACATTCGATTGCAAGCTGTTTTGGACAACTTTCTTTCTCTTCTTGCAAAACACTCGGCAGACCTCCGTGCAGCTTCTAGAACACGATGGGAGATGTTTTCTGTGCTGGCACAGTTTTTCCTTGCCAGACAGAGTGGAAAAGCTTTTTGCTAAGATGTAGACGAGAAGAGAGGCTAAAGACGAAGGTACGGTGCTCTGCAGAGCTAAGCACAGCTCCCGTGCCTCTTTCGGCAGAAGACACACACCGCAGAGCACTGTGAGCGGCAGAATCGTCTTTGCGCGAAGAAGCAGCTTCTTCGTCTCCGGGAGCCGGAGAGAGCGGCAACTTCGCAAAGGTGATGAAACAGGCTGTACAACACTGCGATTGTGTGCTCAGCTTGCCAACTGAGAGAAAACAGTACCTGACCACTCTCCTGCCTTTTCTATTCACATGAACATTCGATTGCAAGCTGTTTTGGACAACTTTCTTTCTCTTCTTGCAAAACACTCGGCAGACCTCCGTGCAGCCTCTAGAACACGATGGGAGATGTTTTTTGTGCTGGCAGAGTTTCTCCTTGCCAGACAGAGTGGAAAAGCTTTTTGCTAAGATGTAGACGAGAAGAGAGGCTAAAGACGAAGGTACGGTGCTCTGCAGAGCTAAGCACAGCTCCCGTGCCTCTTTCGGCAGAAGACACACACCGCAGAGCACTGTGAGCGGCAGAATCGTCTTTGCGCGAAGAAGCAGCTTCTTCGTCTCCGGGAGGCTGAGAGAGCGGCAGCTTCGCAAAGGTGATGAAACAAGCTGTACAACACTGCGATTGTGTGCGCAGCTTGCCAACTGAGAGAAAACAGTACCTGACCACTCTCCTGCCTTTTCTATTCACATGAACATTCGATTGCAAGCTGTTTTGGACAACTTTCTTTCTCTTCTTGCAAAACACTCGGCAGACCTCCGTGCAGCCTCTAGAACACGATGGGAGATGTTTTCTGTGCTGGCACAGTTTCTCCTTGCCAGACAGAGTGGAAAAGCTTTTTGCTAAGATGTAGACGAGAAGAGAGGCTAAAGAAGCATGTACGGTGCCTCTCAGAGCTAAGCACAGCTCCCGGGGCTCTTTCGGCAGAAGGCGCACACCGCAGAGCACTGTGAGCGGCAGAATCGTCTTTGCGCGAAGAAGCAGCTTCTTCGTCTCCGGGAGCCGGAGAGAGCGGCAGCTTCGCAAAGGTGATGAAACAAGCTGTACAACACTGCGATTGTGTGCGCAGCTTGCCAAGTGAGAGAAAACAGTACCTGACCACTCTCCTGCCTTTTCTATTCACATGAACATTCGATTGCAAGCTGTTTTGGACAACTTTCTTTCTCTTCTTGCAAAACACTCGGCAGACCTGCGTGCAGCCTCTAGAACACGATGGGAGATGTTTTCTGTGCTGGCACAGTTTCTCCTTGCCAGACAGAGTGGAAAAGCTTTTTGCTAAGATGTAGACGAGAAGAGAGGCTAAAGAAGCACGTATGGTGCTACTCAGAGCTAAGCACCGCTCCCGGACCTCTTTCGGCAGAAGGCGCACACCGCAGATCACTGTGAGCGGCAGAATCGTCTTTGCGCGAAGAAGCAGCTTCTTCGTCTCCGGGAGCCGGAGAGAGCGGCAACTTCGCAAAGGTGATGAAACAAGCTGTACAACACTGCGATTGTTTGCGCAGCTTGCCAACTGAGAGAAAACAGTACCTGACCACTCTCCTGCCTTTTCTATTCACATGAACATTCGATTGCAAGCTGTTTTGGACAACTTTCTTTCTCTTCTTGCAAAACACTCGGCAGACCTGCGTGCAGCCTCTAGAACACGATGGAAGATGTTTTTTGTGCTGGCACAGTTTCTCCTTGCCAGACAGAGTGGAAAAGCTTTTTGCTAAGATGTAGACGAGAAGAGAGGCTAAAGACGAAGGTACGGTGCTCTGCAGAGCACTGTGAGCGGCAGAATCGTCTTTGCGCGAAGAGGCAGCTTCTTCGTCTCCGGGAACCGGAGAGAGCGGCAACTTCGCAAAGGTGATGAAACAAGCTGTACAACACTGCGATTGTGTGCGCAGCTTGCCAACTGAGAGAAAACAGTACCTGACCACTCTCCTGCCTTTTCTATTCACATGAACATTCGATTGCAAGCTGTTTTGGACAACTTTCTTTCTCTTCTTGCAAAACACTCGGCAGACCTCCGTGCAGCCTCTAGAACACGATGGGACATGTTTTCTGTGCTGGCACGATTTCTCCTTGCCAGACAGAGTGGAAAAGCTTTTTGCTAAGATGTAGACGAGAAGAGAGGCTAAAGACGAAGGTACGGTGCTCTGCAGAGCTAAGCACAGCTCCCGTGCCTCTTTCGGCAGAAGACACACACCGCAGAGCACTGTGAGCGGCAGAATCGTCTTTGCGCGAAGAAGCAGCTTCTTCGTCTCCGGGAGCCGGAGAGAGCGGCAACTTGGCAAAGGTGATGAAACAAGCTGTACAACACTGCGATTGTGTGCGCAGCTTGCCAACTGAGAGAAAACAGTACCTGACCACTCTCCTGCCTTTTCTATTCACATGAACATTCGATTGGAAGCTGTTTTGGACAACTTTCTTTCTCTTCTTGCAAAACACTCGGCAGACCTCCGTGCAGCCTCTAGAACACGATGGGAGATGTTTTTTGTGCTGGCACAGTTTCTCCTTGCCAGACAGAGTGGAAAAGCGTTTTGCTAAGATGTAGACGAGAAGAGAGGCTAAAGACGAAGGTACGGTGCTCTGCAGAGCTAAGCACCGCTCCCGGGCCTCTTTCGGCAGAAGACGCACACCGCAGAGCACTGTGAGCGGCAGAATCGTCTTTGCGCGAAGAAGCAGCTTCTTCGTCTCCGGGAGCCGGAGTGAGCGGCAACTTGGCAAAGGTGATGAAACAAGCTGTACAACACTGCGATTGTGTGCGCAGCTTGCCAACTGAGAGAAAACAGTACCTGACCACTCTCCTGCCTTTTCTATTCACGTGAACATTCGATTGGAAGCTGTTTTGGACAACTTTCTTTCTCTTCTTGCAAAACACTCGGCAGACCTCCGTGCAGCCTCTAGAACACGAAGGGAGATGTTTTCAGTGCTGGCACAGTTTCTCCTCGCCAGACAGAGTGGAAAAGCTTTTTGCTAAGATGTAGACGAGAAGAGAGGCTAAAGACGAAGGTACGGTGCTCTGCAGAGCACTGTGAGCGGCAGAATCGTCTTTGCGCGAAGAGGCAGCTTCTTCGTCTCCGGGAACCGGAGAGAGCGGCAACATCGCAAAGGTGATGAAACAAGCTGTACAACACTGCGATTGTGTGCGCAGCTTGCCAACTGAGAGAAAACAGTACCTGACCACTCTCCTGCCTTTTCTATTCACATGAACATTCGATTGCAAGCTGTTTTGGACAACTTTCTTTCTCTTCTTGCAAAACACTCGGCAGACCTGCGTGCAGCCTCTAGAACACGATGGGAGATGTTTTTTGTGCTGGCACAGTTTCTCCTTGCCAGACAGAGTGGAAAAGCGTTTTGCTAAGATGTAGACGAGAAGAGAGGCTAAAGACGAAGGTACGGTGCTCTGCAGAGCTAAGCACCGCTCCCGGGCCTCTTTCGGCAGAAGACGCACACCGCAGAGCACTGTGAGCGGCAGAATCGTCTTTGCGCGAAGAAGCAGCTTCTTCGTCTCCGGGAGCCGGAGTGAGCGGCAACTTCGCAAAGGTGATGAAACAAGCTGTACAACACTGCGATTGTGTGCGCAGCTTGCCAACTGAGAGAAAACAGTACCTGACCACTCTCCTGCCTTTTCTATACACATGAACATTCGATTGCAAGCTGTTTTGGACAACTTTCTTTCTCTTCTTGCAAAACACTCGGCAGACCTGCGTGCAGCCTCTAGAACACGATGGGAGATGTTTTCTGTGCTGGCACAGTTTCTCCTTGCCAGACAGAGTGGAAAAGCTTTTTGCTAAGATGTAGACGAGAAGAGAGGCTAAAGAAGCACGTATGGTGCTACTCAGAGCTAAGCACCGCTCCCGGACCTCTTTCGGCAGAAGGCGCACACCGCAGATCACTGTGAGCGGCAGAATCGTCTTTGCGCGAAGAAGCAGCTTCTTCGTCTCCGGGAGCCGGAGAGAGCGGCAACTTCGCAAAGGTGATGAAACAAGCTGTACAACACTGCGATTGTTTGCGCAGCTTGCCAACTGAGAGAAAACAGTACCTGACCACTCTCCTGCCTTTTCTATTCACATGAACATTCGATTGCAAGCTGTTTTGGACAACTTTCTTTCTCTTCTTGCAAAACACTCGGCAGACCTGCGTGCAGCCTCTAGAACACGATGGAAGATGTTTTTTGTGCTGGCACAGTTTCTCCTTGCCAGACAGAGTGGAAAAGCTTTTTGCTAAGATGTAGACGAGAAGAGAGGCTAAAGACGAAGGTACGGTGCTCTGCAGAGCACTGTGAGCGGCAGAATCGTCTTTGCGCGAAGAGGCAGCTTCTTCGTCTCCGGGAGCCGGAGAGAGCGGCAACTTCGCAAAGGTGATGAAACAAGCTGTACAACACTGCGATTGTGTGCGCAGCTTGCCAACTGAGAGAAAACAGTACCTGACCACTCTCCTGCCTTTTCTATTCACATGAACATTCGATTGCAAGCTGTTTTGGACAACTTTCTTTCTCTTCTTGCAAAACACTCGGCAGACCTCCGTGCAGCTTCTAGAACACGATGGGAGATGTTTTTTGTGCTGGCACAGTTTCTCCTTGCCAGACAGAGTGGAAAAGCTTTTTGCTAAGATGTAGACGAGAAGAGAGGCTAAAGACGAAGGTACGGTGCTCTGAAGAGCACTGTGAGCGGCAGAATCGTCTTTGCGCGAAGAAGCAGCTTCTTCGTCTCCGGGAGCCGGAGAGAGCGGCAACTTCGCAAAGGTGATGAAACAAGCTGTACAAAACTGCGATTGTGTGCGCAGCTTACAAAATGAGAGAAAACAGTATCTGACCACTCTCCTGCCTTTTCTATTCACGTAAACATTCGATTGGAAGCTGTTTTGGACAACTTTCTTTCTCTTCTTGCAAAACACTCGGCAGACCTCCGTGCAGCCTCTAGAACACGTAGGGAGATGTTTTCAGTGCTGGCACAGTTTCTCCTTGCCAGACAGAGTGGAAAAGCTTTTTGCTAAGATGTAGACGAGAAGAGAGGCTAAAGACGAAGGTACGGTGCTCTGCAGAGCTAAGCACAGCTCCCGTGCCTCTTTCCGCAGAAGACGCACACTGCAGAGCACTGTGAGCGGCAGAATCGTCTTTGCGCGAAGAAGCAGCTTCTTCGTCTCCGGGAGCCGGAGAGAGCGGCAACTTCGCAAAGGTGATGAAACAAGCTGTACAACACTGCGATTGTGTGCGCAGCTTGCCAACTGAGAGAAAACAGTACCTGACCACTCGCCTGCCTTTTCTATTCACAGGAACATTCGATTGCAAGCTGTTTTGGACAACTTTCTTTCTCTTCTTGCAAAACACTCGGCAGACCTCCGTGCAGCTTCTAGAACACGATGGGAGATGTTTTTTGTGCTGGCACAGTTTTTCCTTGCCAGACAGAGTGGAAAAGCTTTTTGCTAAGATGTAGACGAGAAGAGAGGCTAAAGACGAAGGTACGGTGCTCTGCAGAGCTAAGCACAGCTCCCGTGCCTCTTTCGGCAGAAGACACACACCGCAGAGCACTGTGAGCGGCAGAATCGTCTTTGCGCGAAGAAGCAGCTTCTTCGTCTCCGGGAGCCGGAGAGAGCGGCAACTTCGCAAAGGTGATGAAACAGGCTGTACAACACTGCGATTGTGTGCTCAGCTTGCCAACTGAGAGAAAACAGTACCTGACCACTCTCCTGCCTTTTCTATTCACATGAACATTCGATTGCAAGCTGTTTTGGACAACTTTCTTTCTCTTCTTGCAAAACACTCGGCAGACCTCCGTGCAGCCTCTAGAACACGATGGGAGATGTTTTTTGTGCTGGCAGAGTTTCTCCTTGCCAGACAGAGTGGAAAAGCTTTTTGCTAAGATGTAGACGAGAAGAGAGGCTAAAGACGAAGGTACGGTGCTCTGCAGAGCTAAGCACAGCTCCCGTGCCTCTTTCGGCAGAAGACACACACCGCAGAGCACTGTGAGCGGCAGAATCGTCTTTGCGCGAAGAAGCAGCTTCTTCGTCTCCGGGAGGCTGAGAGAGCGGCAGCTTCGCAAAGGTGATGAAACAAGCTGTACAACACTGCGATTGTGTGCGCAGCTTGCCAAGTGAGAGAAAACAGTACCTGACCACTCTCCTGCCTTTTCTATTCACATGAACATTCGATTGCAAGCTGTTTTGGACAACTTTCTTTCTCTTCTTGCAAAACACTCGGCAGACCTCCGTGCAGCCTCTAGAACACGATGGGAGATGTTTTCTGTGCTGGCACAGTTTCTCCTTGCCAGACAGAGTGGAAAAGCTTTTTGCTAAGATGTAGACGAGAAGAGAGGCTAAAGAAGCATGTACGGTGCCTCTCAGAGCTAAGCACAGCTCCCGGGGCTCTTTCGGCAGAAGGCGCACACCGCAGAGCACTGTGAGCGGCAGAATCGTCTTTGCGCGAAGAAGCAGCTTCTTCGTCTCCGGGAGCCGGAGAGAGCGGCAGCTTCGCAAAGGTGATGAAACAAGCTGTACAACACTGCGATTGTGTGCGCAGCTTGCCAAGTGAGAGAAAACAGTACCTGACCACTCTCCTGCCTTTTCTATTCACATGAACATTCGATTGCAAGCTGTTTTGGACAACTTTCTTTCTCTTCTTGCAAAACACTCGGCAGACCTGCGTGCAGCCTCTAGAACACGATGGGAGATGTTTTCTGTGCTGGCACAGTTTCTCCTTGCCAGACAGAGTGGAAAAGCTTTTTGCTAAGATGTAGACGAGAAGAGAGGCTAAAGAAGCACGTATGGTGCTACTCAGAGCTAAGCACCGCTCCCGGACCTCTTTCGGCAGAAGGCGCACACCGCAGATCACTGTGAGCGGCAGAATCGTCTTTGCGCGAAGAAGCAGCTTCTTCGTCTCCGGGAGCCGGAGAGAGCGGCAACTTCGCAAAGGTGATGAAACAAGCTGTACAACACTGCGATTGTTTGCGCAGCTTGCCAACTGAGAGAAAACAGTACCTGACCACTCTCCTGCCTTTTCTATTCACATGAACATTCGATTGCAAGCTGTTTTGGACAACTTTCTTTCTCTTCTTGCAAAACACTCGGCAGACCTGCGTGCAGCCTCTAGAACACGATGGAAGATGTTTTTTGTGCTGGCACAGTTTCTCCTTGCCAGACAGAGTGGAAAAGCTTTTTGCTAAGATGTAGACGAGAAGAGAGGCTAAAGACGAAGGTACGGTGCTCTGCAGAGCTAAGCACAGCTCCCGTGCCTCTTTCGGCAGAAGACACACACCGCAGAGCACTGTGAGCGGCAGAATCGTCTTTGCGCGAAGAAGCAGCTTCTTCGTCTCCGGGAGCCGGAGAGAGCGGCAACTTGGCAAAGGTGATGAAACAAGCTGTACAACACTGCGATTGTGTGCGCAGCTTGCCAACTGAGAGAAAACAGTACCTGACCACTCTCCTGCCTTTTCTATTCACATGAACATTCGATTGGAAGCTGTTTTGGACAACTTTCTTTCTCTTCTTGCAAAACACTCGGCAGACCTCCGTGCAGCCTCTAGAACACGATGGGAGATGTTTTTTGTGCTGGCACAGTTTCTCCTTGCCAGACAGAGTGGAAAAGCGTTTTGCTAAGATGTAGACGAGAAGAGAGGCTAAAGACGAAGGTACGGTGCTCTGCAGAGCTAAGCACCGCTCCCGGGCCTCTTTCGGCAGAAGACGCACACCGCAGAGCACTGTGAGCGGCAGAATCGTCTTTGCGCGAAGAAGCAGCTTCTTCGTCTCCGGGAGCCGGAGTGAGCGGCAACTTGGCAAAGGTGATGAAACAAGCTGTACAACACTGCGATTGTGTGCGCAGCTTGCCAACTGAGAGAAAACAGTACCTGACCACTCTCCTGCCTTTTCTATTCACGTGAACATTCGATTGGAAGCTGTTTTGGACAACTTTCTTTCTCTTCTTGCAAAACACTCGGCAGACCTCCGTGCAGCCTCTAGAACACGAAGGGAGATGTTTTCAGTGCTGGCACAGTTTCTCCTCGCCAGACAGAGTGGAAAAGCTTTTTGCTAAGATGTAGACGAGAAGAGAGGCTAAAGACGAAGGTACGGTGCTCTGCAGAGCACTGTGAGCGGCAGAATCGTCTTTGCGCGAAGAGGCAGCTTCTTCGTCTCCGGGAACCGGAGAGAGCGGCAACTTCGCAAAGGTGATGAAACAAGCTGTACAACACTGCGATTGTGTGCGCAGCTTGCCAACTGAGAGAAAACAGTACCTGACCACTCTCCTGCCTTTTCTATTCACATGAACATTCGATTGGAAGCTGTTTTGGACAACTTTCTTTCTCTTCTTGCAAAACACTCGGCAGACCTCCGTGCAGCCTCTAGAACACGATGGGAGATGTTTTCTGTGCTGGCACGATTTCTCCTTGCCAGACAGAGTGGAAAAGCTTTTTGCTAAGATGTAGACGAGAAGAGAGGCTAAAGACGAAGGTACGGTGCTCTGCAGAGCTAAGCACCGCTCCCGGGCCTCTTTCGGCAGAAGACACACACCGCAGAGCACTGTGAGCGGCAGAATCGTCTTTGCGCGAAGAAGCAGCTTCTTCGTCTCCGGGAGCCGGAGAGAGCGGCAACTTGGCAAAGGTGATGAAACAAGCTGTACAACACTGCGATTGTGTGCGCAGCTTGCCAACTGAGAGAAAACAGTACCTGACCACTCTCCTGCCTTTTCTATTCACATGAACATTCGATTGGAAGCTGTTTTGGACAACTTTCTTTCTCTTCTTGCAAAACACTCGGCAGACCTGCGTGCAGCCTCTAGAACACGATGGGAGATGTTTTTTGTGCTGGCACAGTTTCTCCTTGCCAGACAGAGTGGAAAAGCGTTTTGCTAAGATGTAGACGAGAAGAGAGGCTAAAGACGAAGGTACGGTGCTCTGCAGAGCTAAGCACCGCTCCCGGGCCTCTTTCGGCAGAAGACGCACACCGCAGAGCACTGTGAGCGGCAGAATCGTCTTTGCGCGAAGAAGCAGCTTCTTCGTCTCCGGGAGCCGGAGTGAGCGGCAACTTCGCAAAGGTGATGAAACAAGCTGTACAACACTGCGATTGTGTGCGCAGCTTGCCAACTGAGAGAAAACAGTACCTGACCACTCTCCTGCCTTTTCTATACACATGAACATTCGATTGCAAGCTGTTTTGGACAACTTTCTTTCTCTTCTTGCAAAACACTCGGCAGACCTGCGTGCAGCCTCTAGAACACGATGGGAGATGTTTTCTGTGCTGGCACAGTTTCTCCTTGCCAGACAGAGTGGAAAAGCTTTTTGCTAAGATGTAGACGAGAAGAGAGGCTAAAGAAGCACGTATGGTGCTACTCAGAGCTAAGCACCGCTCCCGGACCTCTTTCGGCAGAAGGCGCACACCGCAGATCACTGTGAGCGGCAGAATCGTCTTTGCGCGAAGAAGCAGCTTCTTCGTCTCCGGGAGCCGGAGAGAGCGGCAACTTCGCAAAGGTGATGAAACAAGCTGTACAACACTGCGATTGTTTGCGCAGCTTGCCAACTGAGAGAAAACAGTACCTGACCACTCTCCTGCCTTTTCTATTCACATGAACATTCGATTGCAAGCTGTTTTGGACAACTTTCTTTCTCTTCTTGCAAAACACTCGGCAGACCTGCGTGCAGCCTCTAGAACACGATGGAAGATGTTTTTTGTGCTGGCACAGTTTCTCCTTGCCAGACAGAGTGGAAAAGCTTTTTGCTAAGATGTAGACGAGAAGAGAGGCTAAAGACGAAGGTACGGTGCTCTGCAGAGCACTGTGAGCGGCAGAATCGTCTTTGCGCGAAGAGGCAGCTTCTTCGTCTCCGGGAGCCGGAGAGAGCGGCAACTTCGCAAAGGTGATGAAACAAGCTGTACAACACTGCGATTGTGTGCGCAGCTTGCCAACTGAGAGAAAACAGTACCTGACCACTCTCCTGCCTTTTCTATTCACATGAACATTCGATTGCAAGCTGTTTTGGACAACTTTCTTTCTCTTCTTGCAAAACACTCGGCAGACCTCCGTGCAGCTTCTAGAACACGATGGGAGATGTTTTTTGTGCTGGCACAGTTTCTCCTTGCCAGACAGAGTGGAAAAGCTTTTTGCTAAGATGTAGACGAGAAGAGAGGCTAAAGACGAAGGTACGGTGCTCTGAAGAGCACTGTGAGCGGCAGAATCGTCTTTGCGCGAAGAAGCAGCTTCTTCGTCTCCGGGAGCCGGAGAGAGCGGCAACTTCGCAAAGGTGATGAAACAAGCTGTACAAAACTGCGATTGTGTGCGCAGCTTACAAAATGAGAGAAAACAGTATCTGACCACTCTCCTGCCTTTTCTATTCACGTAAACATTCGATTGGAAGCTGTTTTGGACAACTTTCTTTCTCTTCTTGCAAAACACTCGGCAGACCTCCGTGCAGCCTCTAGAACACGTAGGGAGATGTTTTCAGTGCTGGCACAGTTTCTCCTTGCCAGACAGAGTGGAAAAGCTTTTTGCTAAGATGTAGACGAGAAGAGAGGCTAAAGACGAAGGTACGGTGCTCTGCAGAGCTAAGCACAGCTCCCGTGCCTCTTTCCGCAGAAGACGCACACTGCAGAGCACTGTGAGCGGCAGAATCGTCTTTGCGCGAAGAAGCAGCTTCTTCGTCTCCGGGAGCCGGAGAGAGCGGCAACTTCGCAAAGGTGATGAAACAAGCTGTACAACACTGCGATTGTGTGCGCAGCTTGCCAACTGAGAGAAAACAGTACCTGACCACTCTCCTGCCTTTTCTATTCACAGGAACATTCGATTGCAAGCTGTTTTGGACAACTTTCTTTCTCTTCTTGCAAAACACTCGGCAGACCTCCGTGCAGCCTCTAGAACACGATGGGAGATGTTTTTTGTGCTGGCACAGTTTTTCCTTGCCAGACAGAGTGGAAAAGCTTTTTGCTAAGATGTAGACGAGAAGAGAGGCTAAAGACGAAGGTACGGTGCTCTGCAGAGCTAAGCACAGCTCCCGTGCCTCTTTCGGCAGAAGACACACACCGCAGAGCACTGTGAGCGGCAGAATCGTCTTTGCGCGAAGAAGCAGCTTCTTCGTCTCCGGGAGCCGGAGAGAGCGGCAACTTCGCAAAGGTGATGAAACAGGCTGTACAACACTGCGATTGTGTGCTCAGCTTGCCAACTGAGAGAAAACAGTACCTGACCACTCTCCTGCCTTTTCTATTCACATGAACATTCGATTGCAAGCTGTTTTGGACAACTTTCTTTCTCTTCTTGCAAAACACTCGGCAGACCTCCGTGCAGCCTCTAGAACACGATGGGAGATGTTTTTTGTGCTGGCAGAGTTTCTCCTTGCCAGACAGAGTGGAAAAGCTTTTTGCTAAGATGTAGACGAGAAGAGAGGCTAAAGACGAAGGTACGGTGCTCTGCAGAGCTAAGCACAGCTCCCGTGCCTCTTTCGGCAGAAGACACACACCGCAGAGCACTGTGAGCGGCAGAATCGTCTTTGCGCGAAGAAGCAGCTTCTTCGTCTCCGGGAGGCTGAGAGAGCGGCAGCTTCGCAAAGGTGATGAAACAAGCTGTACAACACTGCGATTGTGTGCGCAGCTTGCCAACTGAGAGAAAACAGTACCTGACCACTCTCCTGCCTTTTCTATTCACATGAACATTCGATTGCAAGCTGTTTTGGACAACTTTCTTTCTCTTCTTGCAAAACACTCGGCAGACCTCCGTGCAGCCTCTAGAACACGATGGGAGATGTTTTCTGTGCTGGCACAGTTTCTCCTTGCCAGACAGAGTGGAAAAGCTTTTTGCTAAGATGTAGACGAGAAGAGAGGCTAAAGAAGCATGTACGGTGCCTCTCAGAGCTAAGCACAGCTCCCGGGGCTCTTTCGGCAGAAGGCGCACACCGCAGAGCACTGTGAGCGGCAGAATCGTCTTTGCGCGAAGAAGCAGCTTCTTCGTCTCCGGGAGCCGGAGAGAGCGGCAGCTTCGCAAAGGTGATGAAACAAGCTGTACAACACTGCGATTGTGTGCGCAGCTTGCCAAGTGAGAGAAAACAGTACCTGACCACTCTCCTGCCTTTTCTATTCACATGAACATTCGATTGCAAGCTGTTTTGGACAACTTTCTTTCTCTTCTTGCAAAACACTCGGCAGACCTGCGTGCAGCCTCTAGAACACGATGGGAGATGTTTTCTGTGCTGGCACAGTTTCTCCTTGCCAGACAGAGTGGAAAAGCTTTTTGCTAAGATGTAGACGAGAAGAGAGGCTAAAGAAGCACGTATGGTGCTACTCAGAGCTAAGCACCGCTCCCGGACCTCTTTCGGCAGAAGGCGCACACCGCAGATCACTGTGAGCGGCAGAATCGTCTTTGCGCGAAGAAGCAGCTTCTTCGTCTCCGGGAGCCGGAGAGAGCGGCAACTTCGCAAAGGTGATGAAACAAGCTGTACAACACTGCGATTGTTTGCGCAGCTTGCCAACTGAGAGAAAACAGTACCTGACCACTCTCCTGCCTTTTCTATTCACATGAACATTCGATTGCAAGCTGTTTTGGACAACTTTCTTTCTCTTCTTGCAAAACACTCGGCAGACCTGCGTGCAGCCTCTAGAACACGATGGAAGATGTTTTTTGTGCTGGCACAGTTTCTCCTTGCCAGACAGAGTGGAAAAGCTTTTTGCTAAGATGTAGACGAGAAGAGAGGCTAAAGACGAAGG